>NW_020176571.1:16123804-16194327 GCF_003031525.2 Neophocaena asiaeorientalis asiaeorientalis | reverse complement strand
TCTTTGAAACCTTATTTACATTTTTGTTTTGTTTTATACTCAGGAACACTTCACAAATAATATTACTTTTGTTGTTTGTATTTGAGTTTTATTTTAATTTGATCTAAAGGTAAGTAACTTCCAAGCTAAGATGATATGTGATAGAAATTAACTCGTTCCAAATAGTCATTTTTTTGTTGCTGTTGTGAATACTGTGGTTGGATTTAATTATAGAGATGAGTTTTAAGTGATAATGTGTATAGTCAAAAGAACTCTGGTTTAGATTTGATTATTTAAGCAGATCTGATAATAATTTAAGAGTGATACCCTGTGATTAAGTTGTAACACTGCTCAGAGAAGTGGCATATGGTTAAGGTTGAAATCTAGCTATTTTATATTCACTGTTAAAAAAGTTTAATAACCTATGCCAAAAATCCCTTTAAAGATTAGTGGT
The DNA here is from genome assembly GCF_003031525.2 of Neophocaena asiaeorientalis asiaeorientalis. Taxonomy (NCBI): domain Eukaryota; kingdom Metazoa; phylum Chordata; class Mammalia; order Artiodactyla; family Phocoenidae; genus Neophocaena; species Neophocaena asiaeorientalis. The sequence continues at coordinate 16,193,894 of NW_020176571.1, read as the reverse complement.
TTCCCTCTAAGTGTAAATTGATTGGTTGACAAAGATATGTTTACCTACATCCACTCGTACCCCTCCCATCCCCACTCCCATGGAAACAGTCAAACAACCAATGAGCCAACCAAACAGTAGAGGAACAGGGAAAGAGTATTTTTATTTCAATGTGTCTCAGCATAAATGGATTGAAGCTATTTGTTGCACTAGACTTTTGGCTGTGGGTGGAAAAGCCAACATCTATGTGTTCTGGAAATATACGGTGAGTTTCAGAGGCCCAACCACAACAAAGTGTTATGTGTAAACAGCAGATGACAGACAAAAAGGAGTGTTTACCCGTGGGCAGCCATGAAGCGCTCATTGAGAGTGAGTGATGTTTTTGGACACACACTCAGCCATAAGAGCACCCTTAATGGGAAGACTCAAAATGTTCAGTTTAGAGATTCCCTCAGTCAGATGACCTAACTGAAATCAGATGAAGGGAGAGATATAGGGTAATGATCCAGTTACTGGGAAAATAGAATAGGATTAGTTGGGATTTTACTGATACCACGGAAATGGAGCCACCAGACTAAAGCCCCTTAGGGCTTAGAATTGCATCTAGTTGCTACCAGGCACCCCTCCTAATCTTTCCTCTCTTTGCATTTCCAGAGATAAATTCAGTTTTGGCGATGTAGGTCTGGACTGAAGCGCTTGGTGAAGTACAATTATAAGCTGTCAATCTTTGAAATAAAACAGCAAACCTTCCTTTTAAAGACTACCCTGAAATGCAAAGGGAGGAAAGGCCAGGAGGGGTGGATGATACCAATTAGACAAAATTCTAAGGGGTTTGTCATTAAAGCCCTAAGGAGCTTTAGTCTGGTAGCTCCGCATGCAGTGGAGGACGTTATGCTACAGGGAATAATCCGCCAGTCACAGAAGGACAAATAAGACGTGATTCTACTTATATGAGGCACCTAAAATAGTTTAACTCTTAGAAACAGAGCAGAATGGTGGTTTCCTGGGGCTGGGAGCAGGGGAAATGGAGCGCTACTGTTCAACAGGTATAAGGTTCCAGTTACACAAGATGAATAAGTTCTAGAGATCTGTTGTATAACATTGTGCTTATATTAACAATACTGTATTGTGTCCTTAGACATTTAAGAGGGTAGATCTCATGTCAATTGTTCTTACCACAATAAAAACAAAACAAAGCAAACCAGAAATAAAATAAAATAAAAGGTGGACTGTTAAAACCAAGACAAAACCAAATCAAACAAAAACCCCAGCAAGCGATTAAGAGGCTGATGGCAATTGGAGACCTGACATTTTCCGTAACAATATAGGGATCTGAGGGCATCTTGAATCCCTCTCAATCTGTCCTACAGATTTTGTCCCAAGATTTTAAGTCACAGACTGCCAAGACTTCTTTGAAACCCAGGAGAAAACCTACTAAGGCCAAGTTCAAATCAGTACAAACTAAGACCCAAAGGCCAAGGGCATGTTGGTGGACTTCCATGGCATTTGTCTGATCTCAGTTATTTGGGGACATAAGAAAGCCTGGTGTTGGTGCTTCAAATAGTCCCTTGATTCACCGTTCCTTCCAAAACTTTTAACATTTTCCAGTAATGTTTATAAGTATTGTAAGGCATTTTAGGAAGTGCAAGACACCAGATGTGTGTTGTTTGTGGAGACACTTTGAACTCTCCTGAGCTGGGTGAGAGTTTTCTTTAGGTCTGAGGCCCAGGAATATGTTGTAGGTGAACTAGAGACCACACTTTGAGAAACTGCACAAATGAAACAAGACAACTTGCTTCTCATTGTCACCACACCCTGAACTCTGTGACTTCCGGGCTTGTACCTCTCATGTTATGGATGGAGCACGGTTCACTGTGTCACGTAATTGTCTACATGTCTTATCTATTGGCTTCTAAGATGCTTCAAAGTGAGGGCTACTGATTGCTAACTTCTCATTACCCAATGCCTCTTAGCAGAGTGCCTTGGACACATTTAGTCACCTTGTTATTTTAGTGCGATGTCATATGTGTTTCAGTTTTTCCCAGATTCTTGTTTGCTATTAATAGCCTTTATTTTTTTGTTTCTGATTGTTGCTCTAAACTTTAATATTTTTTTTTTTTCGGTACGCGGGCCTCTCACTGTCGTGGCCTCTCCCGTTGCGGAGCACAGGCTCCGGACGCGCAGGCTCAGCGGCCATGGCTCACAGGCCCAGCCGCTCCGCGGCATGTGGGATCTTCCCAGACCGGGGCACGAACCCATGTCCCCTGCATGGGCAGGCGGACTCTCAACCACTGCGCCACCAGGGAAGCCCTTGAATCCACATTTTTGAACTGCCTAGTAGTAGGTAGGTAGTACACGTTCCAAACCTAGCACCAACTGGGAATTGTGGGTATAAAAATATGGTAAAACCATAGGCTGGGCAACACCTGAGACATACCCACATGAAGCAAGAAACCTTTCTGATGAGTAAGAATGGTACTTACATTCTAACGGTGAAGTACAGACAATTATTGCAAATGCAGGTAGAAAAGCTCATGAACTGGTCTGAGGTTACTGATTCACTTCAATACCCAACCCACTGCTTTGCACCCTTTGTACCAAATAAATTGCTCTTGAGGAAACAGATCAATTTGGGCTAACTTATGTACCAACAATGAAGTTTTAAGCAAGTTTTCTTCAAAGTTGTTTCCTTTTTAACAATCAACGTTTTTCCAATTCAAATTACCAGAAGAGTGACAATTCCTCTGTACCTTAAAACACTCTTCATCTTTCAAAATGAAACAGTCTTGGCAGATGGGCTATAAAGAGTGCCTTTTCCCCCTGTAGTTCAAAATAAGTCTGAACTTGGGATCAGTCATATTACTAAGAGCTTCCCACAAGGAGTGAAGGAAATGCTCTACCTTACATAGGTGGATTTACATTGCAATTACCATAAAATACAATGAACCTACTATTAATGTCACAATGGCATGTGTATGGCTTGCTAGCTCATCTTGTTTCCAAATGAAGTGTATTGGAAAACGTGGGTGTTTCTTTTCCAGTGGAGTGGAGCAGACAGCCTTGGTTATATCTTTGCAGATTCAGAATATACAGTATCTGATGATATTGGAGTTTGGGTCACACAACAGGCGAAATTCCAGGCAAAGGGAAACTGCTTTGGAATCTATAACTAGTTTTTTGCCTTGTTTTTTAAAATAACTAGATATTTATCACTGCTGGGAAGATGTTTATACCAAAGGTTTTGCTGAAACTGGGTTAAAAAATAGTCATATATGCAAATACCATATGATATCACTTATATGTGGAATCTAAAATATGACATAAATGAACTTATCTATGAAACAGAAACAGACTCACAGACATAGAGAACACACTTGTGGTTGCCAAGAAGAAGGGGAGTGGTGGAGGAGGGATGGATTGGGACTTTGAGGTTAGCAGATGCAAACCATTATATAGAATGGATAAACAACAAGGTCCTACTCTATAGCACAGGGAACTATATTCAATATCTTATAATAAACCATAAAGGAAAAGAATATGAAAAAGAATATATATACACAAGTTTTCTTCAAAGTTGTTTCCCTTTTAACAATCAACTTCTTTCCAATTCAAATTACCAAATTTGAATCACTTTTCTGTACAGCAGAAATTAATACATTTTAAATCAACTATACTTCAGTAAAATAAATTAAATAAATTGTCACATATGTTCCACATATGTTTTCTTTGGAGGTCATATCTTCTCAATACAAAGTCACATAGTTGGCAGTTACAATTTGATTTGACCGTACAGACTATCAATGCAAATTCTCTTAAACATAATAATTCATCCTTGATCTACATCCTGTGCTCAGCAAAAATGTATCTGTGTTTCATGGCCCTTCAATACATACTCCCATCTTGCCATCATTTCATGGAAGTAGGTGAATTCTTCAAAGATCAAGGTAGTGAAGTTCATTTGTGGAATAGCTTATTTCTAAATTTACTAGTTTACCAGATATATTGTTTTAAGGAATAATCAGCATAAGCATATTAAATGGTTCTGTATATGCTTTCCTATAAACATAATTTATTGACTATATTAAGTGAATATGAATATTTTCTTTTTGAATACATTCAAATACCCAATGAAAAACATTTTACATAAATATATTCTTCATAAATGTATTCTCCCTAATTATATTCTTCATGAATATATTTTTCACAACTAAGAATATTTTCAGTGAATTTATTCATCTTTATTATGCTTTTAATACTACCTTAGGGTGGGAGGGAGACACAAGAAGGAGGGCATATGGGGATATATGTATACATAGAGCTGATTCACTTTGTTATGCAGCAGAAACTAACACACCATTGTAAGCAATTATACTCCAATAAAGATGTTAAAAAATACTACCTTATTAGAACTTATTCTTAATATATTTATATTAATATTTATTAGAAAATTTATTTGAAAATAGTCATAAAATCACCAAATAAGCCTAGGACTCAGCTTTCGACAAATTGAACATTCCTTAAAATGTAGTTAATGAAAGTATATGTATATTTAAAAACAATATTCCTTATAAAAAGTTTTAGTAAATTTGACAAGTTTGGTGTTTGGTAAATTGACATTGTGACGGACCTCAGGTTTAATTCCCTTATCAGTTCATTTACTTAAGAAAGCATAATTTGTGATTATCTTTCATGACTTGGAATAGAAAAATACATCTTAGCTTTATATTGTTCATTCAGTCTTGCTTACTTGGCTTCTAGGACGATATAGTGAAAACTAATTTCAAATCAATTATAATTTTTAACAGGATGCTATGAATCCATTCTCACAAGTGATAACGATCCCGAATTTTTCAGGATTAGCTATTTACCTAAAATGAATGAGCAGAGCCCTGTGTTGTCTGTGCTCAACGGAAAAAAAGATGTCGTGGTCCTGCTTGCAAATAGACGTTACTGCTTCTCTGGTTCTAAAATTTTAGAAAAGGCTGGACTGTTCTCAGTCTCTAGACCACTATGTTTACGTCATAAGCATTGGTCCACCAAATTGTAATAATTTAGTTTTCCTACTGCAAGGAGGAGGTAGATCCCATATGAATATGCTACTTTCAACAGACATTTAGCCTGGATTTTCTAAGATTTAGGTGAAGAATGAATTGAATTTGGACCATGAAAAGTCACGTTCCCAGAAAATTCTATGGTTGTACTTAACAAGACCAAACACAAAACCAAAACAGATCAAAACCGAAACAGCTTCAAATAACTGAAGCTTAAAAATTAACCTGCTTCTTTGAATGTGCTGTTAATGTTTCTACAATAACTTTTTGGGGTAATGAGAAGTACCATTTAGCTCATTTACTCACTGTCTCCCGTGGAGTGATTACTCTGTGTTTATATGAATATGGATTAGGAAAATTGTTCTGCACGTACGAGCTAGGGATTTTGAAGAATCTTTATCCTCAACACTGATTTTACCAAGAAAAGGGGGAAGTGGTATTGCAGTTAGTTATTAAAGAAATAAGGAATAGGGTTTACTAACATCTGAATATATATATTCAAGAAGACTCACTCTAAATCTAAAAGCTCAAACTGTTACCTTTCCTTTAAAAAAGAAAATACTGATTTGTATATAACTTGAGTCAAATGCATTGTTAATTTTGCATTGAGTAGGGCTTTAACTAATCTGTTCATTTTCTCTTGTCTTCCTCTTAGGCATATAATTTTCTGCAACATTCATTCAGATAAGTTACTGTATAGTAGGAAGGATCTTAAAACATTTTCCAAACCAAATGTATTTGCCTCTTTGGTTTCTTCTGTACTAAAATTCCTAACATGTGAGCTAGTCCTTTTAATTAAAAAACTTAACAAAGGGCCCCTATTAAAATATGAATCTGCCTGGGAGGAGCATATTAAGTTCAAAATTAAACGGTGGTAATATATCAGTATGAATGTATTAACTAGATTAGTTTCATAGCAACTAGAAAAGAGTAGAACCAAGACATAAAACACTGTGGGAAGTGAGTCAGGTGAAGCACTACAATTCATACCTCTGTGAGGCCAAGTATGGGGTACACTGTGGGTTTATGGTATGGTGGGTAAGGGGAGGGAGGTATTCCTTGGATTACATCTTCTCTCAGGCTTCCTACAATGCTCAAACGGTGCAGCTCTCTCATTCTAGGAGTTCTGAAAGGCAGCACATGGAACTGTTTAACCCCTAACATTAATGCTACATACAAATAGTCACTCAGTAAGTGAGATTTATCTGATTTTTGAAGATACATAAATTCAGTTACGGAAATGCCAGTTTTCACTGCTCAGCGGTCCTTTTATCAGATTTACCCAGCTGGCAAAAGAAAAAAGCTTGACCCATATTATCCCTTTGCTTTTTTTCTTCTGTCAGTTCTCACACCTTATCTGTATGAAGTTGCCTATGGGTAGACAGAGTAAGTGGCCAGGTAATGTACGTGATTTGAAAGGTATTGCAAAATTTTGTTATTCTATCCCATGTCCCTGCCAGTGGAAATGTCCATTATCGACATTTCTCCAATGCATGAGATAACCAAGGTGAAATCTTCCTCCTGCATTTTACAAACATATGCATTTTTTCCCCCTCTGGGAAAGAGGAAAAAGATAAGCTACTTCCTAATCAGAATGGTGTCTTAGGTAAGCAGGTGTTACACTGGAAAGTAGCAAAATGCGGCAGTCAAGGAACATATATGAAGAGTTAGGGGAAAGGGAGAAGAGAAAAAGGGGGCTAAAAAATATGTTTTCATAGAAGTTAGTCTTTGATTTAGTCTGTCATCTCTCATATTGATTAAGGAGAAAAAAGGTGACAAGGGCAATTTGACTCTCTGGAGATGACAGGTGTAGGTCACGTGGGTGCACACGTGCATGTGAGTTTCTCACAGTGTGTATAGGTGTTTTAGCAGTCCTGTTAGTCCCTAGGTCGATTTCAGTGAGAGTTGCTCTGTATGTAGTTGTTGTTTTGATGTGCTTGTGATGGGAGGTGAGACCAGTGTCCGCTTACTCTGCTATCTTAATCTCTTTTGAAAAGTTTTATAAATTAAAAAATGTTTATTTAAAAATAGATGATTCTGGGCTTCCCTGGTGGCGCAGTGGTTGAGAGTCTGCCTGCCGATGTAGGAGACGTGGGTTCGTGCCCCGGTCCGGGAGGATCCCATATGTCGCCGAGCGGCTGGGCCCGTGAGCCATGGCCGCTGAGCCTAAGCATCCGGAGCCTGTGCTCCGCAACGGGAGAGGCCACAGCAGTGAGAGGCCCGCGTAACGCAAAAAAAAAAAAAAAAAAAAAAAGATGATTCTACCTAAAATGTTTTATTTTAGATCAATATGTTTGTAGACAAATTATAAACTTTATGATATTTGGTAATATTAAGTAGGAAGGCAAATTTTTGTCATATATATCATGCTATTTATCATGTGATATAAACTCCTTATTTTAAATTAATATTGAGAAAAAAGCATGACCTGTTAAAAGATAAATTCAAAGGTGACATTCTGTTGTATTTGGCTTCAGAGAGTCACACAATAAAATATAGATTGGTGTTTAATTATTATATGTGTTAAAGTGTTAAAATAAGACAAAAGCTGATATAATGTTTGGAAGTTTTACACTTTGGAGTTTAAAAATGTTTGGAGTTTTAAAAAATCTTAAAAATCAATAAACAGTATTATACTGTTTGTATTTTCTTTAGAACTGAAGAAATAAGATAATAGGTTTTATGTCATTATTTGCAGATATTTCTAACTAGATGAAAAAAGAGCATTTAGATGCCATTCTTCATTTTATTCTTTCTTTCCAAGAATTGGTTTTGATATAATGAAAACATAAAATGAAGTTCTATACTATTGGAGGATGGAGGGGACGAACAGTGCCCACTGAACTGAGAAGGCGTCTTGAGACTGAAAAACAAGGCAGGCAGCTCCATATAATCAATGGATCCATTTATTATAGGGCAACTTACAAGGCAGGATCTATTGGGATCAGGTGACAACAATCCCGAAGCATTCACATCTGCACTCTGCACCACTGAGGAGCCGTTGGGGCAGTTTTATAGTTAACCTAGGGAATGGAGTGAGTGCTTGGAAAAAGGGTGTACATTCCTAAGTCAAGATTTGTGAATGGGGGACTTCCCTGGTGGCACCGTGGTTAAGAATCCACCTGCCAATGCAGGGGACACGGGTTCAATACCTGGTCCAGGAAGATCCCACATGCCGTGAACAAACTAAGCCCGTGCACCATAACTACTGAGCCTGCGCTCTAGAACCCATGTGCCACAACTACTGAGCCCACGCACCACAACTAATGAAGCCCATGTGCCTACAGCCCGTGTTCCACAACAAGAGAAGCCATTGCAATGAGAAGCCTGTGCACCGCAGTGAAGAGTAGCCCCCGCTCGCCGCAACTAGAGAAAGCCCCCGCACAGCTATGAAGACCCAATGCAGACAAAAATAAATAAATAAATAAATTTATTTTAAAAAAAGAAGATTTGTGAATGGGTAACCAGTTTCACGGGTGCTGGAGAATATGTCAGCGAAGGTTTTCATCGTTTTGGAGGGACTAACAGAGCATAGGGGCCACCTGGTCCTAATGGTTATGAAACAATATCTATAAACTACAAATCCCTTGACGACAGAAAAGTGGTTTACTGCACAGCACAGTCCTGGGTAGGGTCAGTGGAAAGAGAGAAGAAACTCTGAGGGCTCAAGATGGTGTCAGTTATTCTAACAGCCTTACACAGGCAGATTTTAGGGACTTCCCTGGCAGTCCAGTGGTTAAGACTCCACACTCTCAATGTAGGGGTCATGGGTTCGATCCCTGTTTGGGGAACTAAGATCCTACATGCCATGGGGCCAAAAAATTTTTAAATAGAGGAATGAAACTTACTGATCAGATGAACGTACTCTTGAGGGACATTTATAACATTATTTTCTTTATGCTCCTTATTAGGTTAGATTTTAACATCAGTGCTTTTCATGCTTTCTGTCTTTATCCAATGGTCTATTAGAGGTATAAATAAAACAGTGTATGACCACAAATAAAGATAGTTTAAAATTGTCTAATATTCGAAACCAACATGCTGACAAATGGTACTCAGCTGAGTGGTAAACGGAGGAGAGGCTAGTCCTTCACTCACTCATCTGATTAACACTAGACCTGAACATCTCACTTGATATTTATTCAGAGCTCCAAACTGTTCCCTTTATATAATTTAAACAAGTGTTTTATTTACTAATACCAAAGTAGAAATGAGAATTGATATCCTTATGGCTGGAAGCACATGGAGCCAGTCTAACAGTCAGTGGCTCTGGTCAGGAAAGTTACAGATGCCTCAGGCTGTTTTGCTAAATTAAAGTCCAACTAATCAAAGAGAAGGGAAAGGAAGAGGAGACTGACAAAGGTTCTTAGTGAAAGCAAAATAATTAGAGAACCAAGGGAAAAAAAAACAGTTAAGAAAGTTGTTTAAAAACAGGCTTTCAGGGCTTCCCTGGTGGTGCAGTGGTTGAGAGTCCGCCTGCCGATGCAGGGGACACAGGTTCGTGCCCCGGTCCGGGAAGATCCCACATGCCGCGGGGCGGCTGGGCCCGTGAGCCATGGCCGCTGAGCCTGCGCGTCCGGAGCCTGTGCTCCGCAACGGGAGAAGCCACAACACTGAGAGGCCCGTGTACCACGGAAAAAAAAAAAAAAAACAGGCTTTCAAACCAGTAGTGCCTCCTTACGAAGCCCAAGTCCTTAAACTACTATGCTGTATCGAAATGATATTCCAAGTGAATGTCCAAATAAATACTTTTCATGAATTGCTTATTTTTATTACTTAGTTCAAATTGTCTGCGTGATGGCACGAAGCAGCTATTATTATCCTTTAATTGTCTATCTCTCCCATTAGCTTGTGAGACTGCTTGAGAGCAAGCACATATGTTATTCATCTTTGTAGTCTTAGCACCAACTACTGTGCTTGGAATGTAGTAGAGCCTTAATAAATATTTGTGGAATGAATGAATAATAATCACTGTCATTTCCAGAGCGACTATTTCATTCCAGCAAGCATACTAGGGGTCTTATGTAAAATTCATAACTCAGTCTTCATAACAATCTTGCAAGGTAGGCATAAATATTCCAACATCATAGGTAAGGGAAAATAGGGTCAGAGTTTAAACAATTCACAACTAAACTAGAATTAAACCCAAGCTAACTGGGCTTTAAAGTCTGACCTTTCGTCTACATCTAGCTGCTTCCATTAGTATGAAGGAACAAATATATAAATAATTGGGTTGGAAAAAAATCTAACATCTTATTGGATTTCCAGTTATTAGAGGAACTTCATAAACAGGTGAAGTCTTATCTCTATGAGAAAAAAGAGGAGTTCTGTATTTTCTTGCCATAATTAAATGAAGAAACAAGTTTTTGTATCTCAAACTATGCCTATTCAGGCAAAAGGAAGAGAAATTGGGATAATAATCTGAAATATGGAATGGTTTAAATTGCCAGTGTGGAAAACATTTGCTATTCCCATAATTACCTAATCATTCTCTAGAGTTACTTGGCATGAGATGTAACCCTGGTGATATTCACAACTAGCTCTCCTAAAGACTTAGAAGTCAGATTTTAGCTTTACTTTTCCATGTCTTGGTTTATTATCCAGCACGAGCCAGTAATTTTCCAAAGTACCTGGGTAGGTATTTTTATTGCTGGATTGCTGATGATGGTTTTCACTTGTGTTTCTCTGTGTTCCATACTTTGCTTTGCATGGTAAAATCATATGCATGAGTCTATGGCCCAGTTAAGTTTCTCCCTTAGTTTTACCAGAGTGATGCATTTCTAGTAACTCCTCTGAGCTTGGACTTAAAATAATACCTATATTTGTAAGGCTGATTTGCAGAATCCATGTCTTATTCTTTGATTTCTGATGAAAAGCAAAATAATTTGGTAGGCGTCATACAAAGAGTCATTGTTAATTCTCCATGTGCTTCTTTGGCACATACTTGCTTGGTTTGGTATTGGTTGAAATTATTTCAGCTGGATACCACCAAGAGGCTGTTCTCTTCTTGCAGAGCTAGGAGCCATTTGAAGATTCTGGAAATAAACAATTTTCGTAAGATCTTTGCTGGCGTGACCCTGTCTTTTATCCCAAGGAAAGGATGTTCTCCTAAATCTTCTTCATGTATGTACTACTAGTTTTGCCATGATAAAGTAAAGCCTTTATTTTGTTAATTCAATAGGAGAGATTAATATAAAATTAAATGTAGGCATTTTCCCAGGTGATTTATAATCATAAAAGCTATGTCTATGTATTTAATACTGGGGAAATAACACAATAAGACCGTTTATTTGTTTGATAAAAAATTGTATTCTCTTGTCGTTGAGACACATCATTAAGGACTGGAAACCAAGGGGTGTCAAAAACCCCAGAGTGTTGCTGTTGCATGGGTGTAGAGTTTCACTCATGCAAGATGAAAAAGTTCTAGAAATCCACTAACCAAAAGTGTGCAGGGAGTGAACAATTCTGTAATGTGCTTTTACTACAATTAAAACAAAAATAAAAACAAACACAGAAAGCAGAGTCGTGACCAGTAGACATGGAAGAAACCCAACTACATTTGTGCTGAAGAATTATCTGCTCCCATTTGAATGTCGAGAAGGAGTTAGAGAAATAAACTGATTCTCTGCTTCATAAAACTGCAGCAAGTCGTTTTCATTAGCAGTGATGACTGATGGAGATTGTTGATGATGCTGTGATCCCAGGAGCAGAAGTCACCGTGTAAACAAAGCTGTGCTGACAAAAGGGGACTGTTCACAAAGCTGACACTAGCGCGGCGTTGAGAATATGAAGAAACAACGTGTGCATTCGCTGATTTGGGGCCAAAGTGCTCAGTAATGATTGTGACATTAACTATTGGAATTTACAATTTTTAAGTAAAAAGAATAGATCTTATTCATTCATTTATTTATTTTCCTCCACTAAAATTTTTCAAAAGTATCTGAAAAGCTAAAATGTTTTCACTGTATAAGTTGGCAAATTAAGGAAAGTTTAGTGTTAATTGAATCACATTTAATTCTTTCCAAGTGCTAGCTTTAAACACTACAGTGAAAAGACAACTGTTTAAAAACTTCTTTAAGGGCTGGAAACACATTTTGAAACAAACCTTTGAGACATGATGATAAAACCTGCACAATATCACAATGCATAGAAGGAAAAACAGAATTCCCTGATGTGGTGATTTTCTGTGTTACCAACTCCAACTTCTATGCCTCCTCAGGTATATAGGAAAAATAGGCATTTAGAATAGGGATTTTTTTTTTTTTTACATCTTTATTGGAGTATAATTGCTTTACAATGGTGTGTTAGTTTCTGCTTCATAACAAAGTGAATCAGTTATATATATATATATGTACGCTCCCATATCTCTTCCCTCTTGCGTCTCCCACCCTCCCCAACCCACCCCTCTAGGTGGTCACAAAGCACCGAGCTGATCTCCCTGTGCTATGCGGATGCTCCCCACTAGCTATCTGTTTTACGTTTGGTAGTGTATATATGTCCATGCCACTCTCTCACTTTGTCACAGCTTACCCTTCCCCCTCCCCATATCCTCAAGTCCATTCTCTAGTAGGTCTGTGTCTTTATTCCTGTCTTACCCCTAGGTTCTTCATGACATTTTTTTTCTTAAATTCCATATATATGTGTTAGCATACGGTATTTGTCTCTCTCTTTCTGACGTACTTCACTCTGTATGACAGACTCTAGGTCTATCCACCTCACTACAAATAGCTCAATTTCGTTTCTTTTTATGGCTGAGTAATATTCCATTGCATATATGTGCCACATCTTCTTTATCCATTCATCCGATGATGGACACTTAGGTGAATAGGGATGTTTTTAGCCACTAAGATGAGTGAAGACAACTTTGATACCAAGAGGAATATGTTATCTCCCTCTCTTATCATTTGACTGGGTAGCTATATTGAGCTCTAATATATTGAAATATAAGCAGGCGGGAGCGGAGGAAGAAAAAACATAAGGGAGAGAGATTGAGTTCTAACTGTACAAGAAGGAAAAACTGAGAGCAGTTGAGAGGTTTATGATAAAACCAGAGGTCTTAGAGATGAAGACCAAAACATAGCAGTTTCCACTCTTTTGAAAAATTATCCTATTCTATGGGTTTTTCTAAAACTAGTGTTATGTACTGGCACTATACCTAAGGTGACTTGGAATTTTATGGGAGGGATTTCCGCCTGAGTTCATTTGTATTGTCATTCAGAATTGCCAAGAGTGGTCTCTCATAATTTTCACTTATGACCTATGGATTTTTTTCACCACTTACATACCAAACAATTTGTATTTGATCATACACTGTCCAGTTCTATTCCAATGTGTTTATTGAAACGTTTTACCTTTGCCAATAAAAATATGATTTCCTTGGGATCTGGGTCCAAGTACCTTTCACAGAGCCTTATACTTCTCTACCTAGTTTATATTGTCTGTAGGACAACTTGTCTGTCTTGTTCACTGCTGAAATCCTGTGCTTAGCTCAATGACTGGCATATTGTAGACTTCGGATAGATATTTGTTGTCTTCATAAAAGAATGAGTAAAGAGAATTAAGCTCATACATAATTGTTCAGTGGCTATTTCCTTAATGTGTATAGGGGAGTGGGATTCAGGTTTTAAAAATTAGTGCCATTTGGGATATTGTTAAATGGATATTGTTCAGAGGATTTTAATCAATTAACCCTGGGGATACTGTTAAGATAGCATCTGGCAACTTGAAGTAGATTTACTAGATTAAATATAGTCAGAGTGAAATACTTTGGTTTTAGTACAAAATATTGCCCTAATTTCAATAAACGAAATAGACAAAATCTTTGACAAAGGGTTAGTAGAATTTAATAGAGTTTAAATCATCTTTTTGTTTTAGATATAACACATTTTACATATAAAAATGTGTACCTATATATTATATATACACATAGACACACATATATCTGTATTTATTATATATGTATACATATAGGTTTCCACTTCTATGTTTGATCTTCTCTGAAACCTCACTTCTTAACTTGCAGGATTCTTTTCCAGATCATAGAATTATTTGTTATTTTTACTTAGGCGATTTCCATGATTAAAATTCCATGTCTCCCCAGGTTCCCGTGAATCAGCAGTGCCCCAGAAAGCGTTTCCCTTCCTGAGACTCCAGGGAAGTCTTGGAACACAAAGAACTTGAAGAGGGAGCCTGGCCAAATAGAGATTTTTGAGCCTTTGTAGCCTTGCTAAAGCAGATTATTAGTACAAACAAAATCAAAGTCTGTGTGTTCCTAAAAGCAGCATTTTCATGTAAGTCCAAGGAACTCACTTTAGTTTTATTTGCTTTGGCTAAAGAAATGAAAAGCTTTGTTTTAACCACGTGGGCACTATTTTGCAAGGGGATCATAACAAATTGTTCTAATCTTTAATTTCACTAAAGAGTTACTACAGTGATTTGATGTAACTTTTTCAATGGAAAATTAACAACTAAATCTTTTCTAACGTCATTGTTTTCTAGATATGAATCAGAAGCTTCCTAGGTATTTTTGTAACACAATGGATTCTGATTCTGTTATTCAGATTCAGTGTTTTCTTCAAAAGAATGACGCTTTATGACTTTGCCAGCAATTTAATAGATTTTTGTCTTCTTTAAAGAATAGAACTAAGAAATATCAAGATTTAAAGCATAAATACCTTGGAACACTCAGAAGAGCAACATGGGAGAAACTGAGAAAAGAATTGAAACTCATAGAATAAGATGTCTTTCCAAGTTGAAGGTACGGACTTGCTTTGCATGGATATATGTATATGTACCATATATATATTTTTAAACCGAGACCTTGTAAAGTTGCTTATATCTTCATGTATTAATCTAATAATAATGTCATTCTACCTGATATATTGATAAGTTCTTGCTTTAATGAAGGTGGTTTGTAACTGAGGGTGTGTCTAAATAGGATTATTGATTCAGGCAATTTCATCAGACATAGTTTTGAGGGATTTAAATGGAAGACAGGATCTTAAACACTTTCAAGTACACATTATATTACAGTAGGATTTAATATCCTGGATCAAAGGCCAATTTAACGTTCACCCTTCTGGGGCTTCTAAGTCAGAGGAGTATGGAGGTCTCTCCTGGAAAATGGTTCACTGGACAGAAATGCTTTGTTGATCTGTATTCAGTGATGCCTTCACAATGACCCACTAAAACAAATGTTTACTTCAAGCTCTGGCAACATACCAATCATTCTTTATAAGAAAAATGCCCATTTTGTGAGCAGTTTCTGGTATTCTTGACTATTTCAGAGCAAATTCTTTTTGCATAGCTTCAAAGCTGTTTTGCCTTCAAACAAAATTACCAAGGAATCTGGATAATTGTCTTGATTCCACAGCTAGTGCCTGCAAGTGGTTTCCAAACTATGACACTGCCACCAGTTTCCTTCCTATCAAAAGTTTGTTTTCTCTTTGTACATGTGTAGGAAAGATCTACACATGTACTGGAAAGGGGAGAATCATGATATAGAGCTAGAAAATTACTTTTGCCTGAAATGCTCTGTTAATTATATATTTTAAAAATCCCCTTAAATTATTCCTAATTCTCATGTCCATCTCCTAACATTGAGGGGTTAAAAATAAGGACTGAGGCCCAGGCTTGGTTTATGTCAAGTTCAACTACTGACTTGCTGTGTGACCTTGGAGAGGTCGCTTAACCTCCTTGTGGCTCAGTTTTCTCATCTGAAAGGGGTAACAACAGTACTCATCCATAGAATGTTTTTCTTTTTACATCCTTCAAACAATGACTGGAATATTGTAAACATTCAATAAATATTAGCTATTATTAATAATAGCATCTGTGGATAAAGGTCAAGTATTATTTATAAACAATTGGTCCTTCATTTTTTATGACTGGAGTTTGGCAGGACTAGGTATTGATCTGAAATGAGATAGCAAAATACTGCAAGCACAAGTTTATCAGGTAAAAGTAAGAGACAATTGCTTCATAATTAGGCGGGTTTCTCTGTTTCTCTGACCTTAGACATATGCTCATTAAGCAACATTTTTAGAAGGTATCAAAGGACTGTCTTCAACAAATTTGCTTCAAACTCTGGGGCATTATTAAAAGCTGGTAGGACTAGCTTTATAAATATAGACGTTATTTTGCACTAGACATGAGTCACAATAGCCACTGGTTGCTTTCACTCTATGAAGAAAACCGTACTGGTTAGGAAGCCCATCTAAATGTTTCAGGAAAAGCACTGGGATCATGATTTATCTAGTTTCCTCTCTTAAAGTGTTAAATAAAAGAAATTATTCTCTCAAACATGATTTGTACTTTATTTGATAGGCCTTGCTTGCTTTTAAATATAAAATCTGAATTATAAAACCATGTGAAAATTGTTTACTCTCAACAATGTGCTCTGAAAAGATTTACATTGTGATGAGAGACAGAATTTCTACAACTGGTATTTAATATAAAAGTATAAATAGCTAGAAATATAGTTATACTATCTTGGCAGTTATATAACGATATGAATTTTTTTTTTTTTGCGGTACGCAGTCCTCTCACTGTTGTGGCCTCTCCCATTGCGGAGCACAGGCTCCGGACGCGCAGGCTCAGCGGCCATGGCTCACGGGCTCAGCCGGTCCGCGGCATGTGGGATCTTCCCAGACTGGGGCACGAACCCGTGTCCCCTGCATCAGCAGGCAGACTCTCAACCACTGAGCCACCAGGGAAGCCCCACGATATGAATTTTGACTCATATTGAGCTTGATATTTAAATTTCCCAGGTCTTTTCCACATACATTTCTATTCAGATTTCCCCAAACTAATTGGTACAGATAACTTTTGGTTTAGGTGTATTTAATCCTATTGAATTTCATCTTATATACAGCTTATTTTCAGCAGTGACTACTTCTACAAGACGTTTTTGAATACTGATTCTGTCATTCATTCAGTAAACTTGTACTGGATGCCTACTGTTTGTGAGGCATTCACTAGACCCCGAAGATACGAAGGTAAATAATATATGGGCCCTATCATCGAGTTGTTCACAATATAGTGAGGGAGAAGGTTATAGGCATCCAAACACATAAATAACGTGCACTGTGGGGAATTCCCTGGCAGTCCAGTGGTTAGGACTCTGGGCTTCTACTTCAGGGGCAAGGGTTCAATCCCTGGTCAGGGAACTAAGATCCTGCATGTCACATGGCACGGCCAAACAGATAAACAAATAGCCAAACAGATAAATAAATAAAGTCCTTAAAAAAAAAATAAAGTGCACTGTGCTGAGGGCTGTAATAGAGGCAGGCACACAGCAGGGTGGGGAGATAGGGAGTGAGTGGTCAAGGCTACCTGTGAAGTAGAAAGACACCACAGTAGAAATAATGATAGAGTTGAGTTTTAAATATTGAGCATATATTTATCAGATGCACAAGGTGAAGAAAAACATTGCAAGTGGAGGACCACCTGTAAAAGAGATGTAAAGTGGCTTGGTGAATTAAAAGAACTATAAATAGAACGTTATGTTTAGGGACAAGCGGCAAGAGATCATAACAAGGTATATACGAGGTTTTATTTGCCATATAAGAAGTAGGGATTTTTGTTTATGGGAAGCCACTAAAAAGTTTCAAGAAGTGGAGTCACATGCTAAATATGCATTTTATTCATTTGTTTGACAGACATTTATTAAGCTCCAAATTAGTGGTGGCAGGAGGTGGAAGGGAGATTGGAGGTGGGAAAGACTAGAGGAGACTAAAAAATGATTGCAGTTGTCTAAGATAAACAGTGTATACATTTGTGAGACTTCAGCATCTGGGTGGTAGTTAAAGCCATGAGAATAAGTGAGATTTCCTAGGGAGAGCGTATATAGCAAAAAGTGGAGGGTATGAGACAAAAGCCTGAGAAGAGAAGACTGGATAGAAAGAATCTAGAGAGAGTTGGAGATATAGGTATGCATGGGGGGAGGGGAGGGAATTTCAGGAAGAAAAGAATGATTAATGATCTTAAATGACTCCGAGATATCAAGTTAGCTGAGGACTGAGAAGTACCTATTGGATTTGGAAATCAGGAAGTTGTTTATGACCTTTTATAGAGTAGCTTCAAGAGAGGCTAGACTGTAGTAGACTGAAGGGTGAGTGGAAGGTTCGTGTAGGCAATGAATCTAGACTATTCTTCCAAACAGTTTGATGGTAGCTGGAGCTACCATCAGAGATGAGGGAAGATTTTTAGGACAGAAATGTCTTGGATATATTTGTAAGTTAGTGGGGAGAGAGGCAGTAAAGAGTATGAGGATGAAAATAGAGGAGGGGGTCAACAATTGATGAATCAGGATCTCAGCAATGGGAAGAATGTATTCCAGAGCATGGCTGGAGGGAGTTTCTTATACAGAAGGAGGGATACATCCTTTTAAGATGGGAGGGAAATTGGAGGGGTAGGGAGGGTAAATTTGAAGGTGAAGTTGCTGAGATCATTTGCTGGTCAAGAAGAGCACGGGGCTGAGTTGGAGACTGACAAAAAGAAAAGATTGTGAATAATCTTGAAGGGAGTGTACAAAGTGCAGTATAAATTGTGGGGTTGGTTCAAGATTGAGAAATTGGAAGATGGAGGGGTGAGGATTTTATGGATATGAGTGTACTGGCTGGAGAGTAAATCGAATGGTCTCTCAGGATGGAAGTGTCATCAGGAAATGGAAAAGCCCTATGGCATAGGATTGGAGACTACCATTCAGGCTGACATAAATATATTTATCTATAATTTGTTGATTTTGAAGCAGTAATTAATCTACCTAACTTATGATTACCCAGTATACAATGCTCCTTTTTCAAATCCCTTACTAAGACCGAAATCTTTTCACTTCCAATTTAATAAAACTATCAAAATTTTAACTTTTTAGTAAAACCATACTTTCTGCTGATCACAATGGTTCTATCTGTTAAGTTGTCCTTGATTTTTTTGTTACAGATGGTGTCAGCCTGACTGCTGTCTGGAATTATATCAATATCTAGGACGTGTGATTCAATATGCAGAAATTTATTGTACTGTATTCATATTCGTTTATCATAGCAAGTACCTGTTCAGTTTAGAAACGTTTTTGTATGGTTTATAATTAAAATATTGCTTTAAATAAATTAACTGTCAATGAGTAGCAATAGAATGTTGTATAAATTGCATATTACTTTGAGAGAACTTAAGCAGATTTGCTACTTTCAGAAATAATGTCTTTGTGTAACGTCACATTCCTTTTTAACAATTAACATACACGTATTCTTTTGTACTACAGATAGTGTTGCAATGCTGAAGTCAGTTTAAATCGTTTGCTACATGTTATTTAGAATGATTACTTGCTTCTGTGTATGTATAAGACGTGCCCATAAAATAATGAGGCTACAAATGACCTACACAATTCAATATCACTAATCAATTAGTCCCACTTTGGATTTTCAAAGAGAGAACGTAGTATGGAAGACCAGAAGAAGAGATCACTTTAAAAGCTTCTTCCAAATACAAGAGTTACTTGAGCTGGAGACAATCAGTCTTTTGATAGAAGATATTTTGCCAACGGGTGACAAATGTATAATTTAAAAATAAATTTTTCATATGTTTTCTTGCACTTTTTTTCTCCCTAGATGTTTCTGTTGGCAATAACATGTGCGTATGTATCCAAAACACTATCCGGATCTTATATGAATTCCATGCTCACACAAATAGAGAGACAATTCAACATCCCAACATCTCTAGTTGGATTTATTAATGGAAGCTTTGAGATTGGTAATGAATTATTTTTCCATTACTTCTTTTTATACATTATTTTATCCAGGGAGCTAGTCTGAATTTTACTTTCCTTATTTTCCGCTTTGTACCGTTTAACTGACTGAATGTATTTTCTAAAATGACTTAAATAGCTTAGCTCACTTTCGAATATGTTGAGAAACAATTCATTTCAATATTATCCCTGAATAACACTTAAACATCGTCACATATCCCATCATGGGACTTTTTATTCTAATAGTTAATTTTTTTTTATTCTAATAGTCCTTTGGTTAGCTAGCATGAGTAGCAGAGTGTTTAGAGTACTAATATTTAATCTATTATTTGATAACCCTTACAGCTTTATTTTCATGTTTAGAAGATATCATGGGAAACAAAGGAATATGTTTTCAAAAAAAAAAGCAAATATTTCTCTTCTCCTATTGTTTCTGGGAGGTTGACAATTCTCCTTTCTAAGTGCAGAGGGAGGAAGAAACAGCTTTCACATCTCGCTGAATTTATTTCAGAAACAGCTTTTAGGGAAGAATAAAGCCTTTTCTTAGGCTCTGATTTTTGTGGCCGACTGGGATGTGAGGACAGAGAGAAAGAATGGAGGGAAAGATTTCTTCTGTGAACAAACCCGCAGAGAAATACAAATGTCACTCCTTTACAGTTTTGTAATGGCTTTTACTTCCTTCAAGAGGAAAGTTGCCTTTAATATTTTTAATCAGTATCTGAAAGAAAAATTAGGATGGGGTAGAGGCAAAACTGAAGCAGGTGATGCTTGATCTTGTCTACTAGTGCCCAGCTCTCTCAGACCTCATTCTGTGCCACCCGTTTGCTGGCTATGGAGATCCTGGCTATGGAGTCAGAAGTCACTCCTTGTAGAGTCCCTGTGTAAACTCACCTCGCAGTCTAATGGAGGGCATAGGTGCCAAATAATTTAACTGAATGCAGTAAGTTTGGTGACATAGGTATATGCAATGTCCTATAGGAATACAGAGGAGGGACACAACCTCACTTAAGGAAGATAGGCTCTTGAAGTAAAAAGTTTTCTGGGTGACGAAACAGGGTTAGATAAGTGTGAAGAGAATTCCAATAGAAGAAGAAGCGTAATGTTGAAACAGCCTGGTAGGTTGTGTAGGAAGCAACATTCAGCCCAGTGTTATGGACTGGCCACGCTTCAGGTGGCAATTCCTAGAATATAGGTCTGGAGAAATGGGCAGGGGTGAGAAATGGACTATTGGAGAGCTTCGTGTGTGTGTGTGCTATGGAACTTACCTTTTATCCTCTAGGTAATGGAGAGTCACTAAGAGATGGGCAGAGGTTATTAACATTTCTGTGTCAAGGACCTCTTTGGCAATCTGATGCCATATAATCTCAGAATAACGTAATTGCGTAAAATAAAAACCCTAAGGGTACAAAGGAAGTCAATTATACTGAAATAAAATTATCAAAATATTAAAAGCAGCTTATATAATAATTGTACTTCTTACCATCACATTAAATAACAATATCTACACTAATTTTGAAGTAATCATCGGTGTCAATAATATTTTGAAGTATCTGCAACAACTGTAATGTATGCAAATACCTGTAACTTCTGTTGGTGATAATTGATGACAAAATCATACATACTGTTAATACTAATGTAGTTTGTGTCTACTTTCACAGTCAAAGGAAATACTAATATTAAGTTACTGAAAATAAAGATGCAATTTTTTTTCTCACTCAAGTTCATGGAGGACCTGATTTCTATCCATGGACTCCTTTGGGGTTTATAGATAGCAGGTCAAGAACCTCTGTTAAACGTCATTGTGAAACAGAGCTCTCCCTCAGGGCAGGGGTTGCGTCCTATTCATTTATTATTTCATGCATCCCTAGCACCAATCCCAGTATTTCAGATATTTATTATACAATAAATGCTGGATAGTCAATGATTGGGTGAGGCTGTTAATTTAGACTTTGTTCATACTAATTGATATATTCATTTTTCACATCAATTTTTTCTAGGAAATCTTTTGTTGATTATATTTGTGAGTTATTTTGGAACTAAACTGCATAGACCTATAATGATTGGTGTTGGATGTGTGGTTATGGGCCTTGGGTGTTTCTTACAATCACTACCTCATTTCCTCATGGACCGGTAAGTACTGCAGTCTCTGATGATTTCTTTAGGTGCAACTTTCTGCAGGAAATAAGCTTGGATTTCTTTCTAGGAACAATGCTCCTAAAGACACAGAGTGCTGTAATAGAAACTGCAAGGTTCAGATTCTGTTCCACCCCCTGTTTTGTGCTCTTAGCTACCTGGCTTCCACTTACACGTCAATTTATGAAATAGAGATTCGGGACAACTCCTTTATGGAGTTGAGTCTGATGAAAAGATTCTTAGGACCTGGCAAGGTTTGGGATTACTCCTTTCTAGGGACTATTTAGACACTTCTAATTACAGTTGAGTTTCTGTTTAATTATGGGTCACCAAAGGGTAGACCAGTCTGAAGGTTGATTTTCATTTTAAATTTTTATCAAAGTAATATGTGTGCAAAATTGTGAAAGGTAAAATTATATTGAAAAAAGCATTGTCCCCCACCCCTTCAACATTGCTCATATTACTCCTCTCCGGAGGCAACTACTCCCAACTCTTCTAGCTCTTTCTTCTTCTGTTTGCTTCCATATTTCTAAGTAAATGTTTATCCTTTTAGTTTTTGATACTTTAGTGTTCTATATAGACATATTGACTTCCTACTGTAAAATCATACTCACTATTCCATGCGTGTGACTATGTAACTATTTCTCATATTTCAGCTGAACCATGCTGTTATTTTCCCTTTCTTATATCACTTTTTATTTTCCCTGGATTTAATAATTGCCTCATTTTATATTTGATCCATTTTCTTTTTATTTCTCACTAATCATCACCAAATTCTTTACCGGTAGGACAGTGTCTTCTCAATATATTCATACATATCAGAGGGTTTCATTTTTCTCTTTGAGATACCTCTCCTGTCATCATCAATTTTCCATCTGCAATCTGAACTGGGAACTCTCCAGGCCTGCTGCATGGCTGCTCCTTTGAAATTTTCACTCACCATTCTCCTTGGGAATTTGTTCTGCCTCTTTCTTCCATTCAGTTACTTACTTCCTGGGTAGTAATATCTTCTCCTTTCCTTTTCATTCTTACTCTTTTTGTGGAAAATGTCATCTAATAGGTTTCTGAGAAAGTGTGCAAGGAAAGTAATAATTTTAAGACCTTAAACATCGGGAAGTATTCCTATTCTACTCCCATACCCGATGACAGTTTGGATGGTATAAAATTCTGGTTTGAAGTTTTTTCCCTAGGGATTTTTTTTTGGGGGGTATGTGGGCCTCTCACCGTTGTGGCCTCTCCCGTTGCGGAGCACAGGCTCCGGACGCGCAGGCTCAGCGGCCATGGCTCACGGGCCCAGCCGCTCCGCGGCATGTGGGATCTTCCCGGACCGGGGCACAAACCCGTGTCCCCTGCATCGGCAGGAGGACTCCCAACCACTGCGCCACCAGGGAAGCCCTTCCCTAGGGATTTTGAAGACATCATTTCCAATACTTTCTAGTCTCCGGTGTTACTCTTGAGAAGCCTATACCATTCTAACCCCTGTGACCAGTTTCTTTTCTCTAGGAGCTGTTGGGATTTTCCTTTAAACTCCAGAATTTGAATGCATGGTAATCATGTTGGTATAAATGATCTTCCTTTATCGTGCTAGGTGCCTTCAATCTGGACATTTGTAAAAATTACTTGTATTGTTTCTTTGATAATATCCTCCCTTCTTCCACCCCTCTACTTTCTCTTTCTAGAGTTCTACTTGTTCTTGAATATTGTTACATCCTGAGTTGAGCTTACAGTTTTCTCATCTTTTCTCTCCAACTTTCTATCTCTTTGCCTTCTTGTTACTTTTAGGGGAGATTTCTAAAGATTTTTTGTTTTTGTTTTTGATGTGGACTATTTTTAAAGTTTTTTTTTTGAATTTGTTACAATATTGCTTCTGTTTTAGTTTTCTGGGTTTTTTGGCTGCGAGGCACGTGGGATCTTAGCTCCCCAGCCAGGGATGGAACCTGCACTCCCTGCATTGGAAGGCAAAGTCTTAACCACTGGACTGCTAGGAAAGTCCCTGGGGGAGATTTCTTTATCTTCCAAACATTTGAATGGATTTCTAACTTTTGTTATCATATTTTTAAGTTTTAAGGACTCTTGTTCTTTGAATGTATCTTTTTAGGGAACATCTTGCTCTTACTTTAAGAATGCAATGTCTTTTCCATCTACATTTGAAGTGTACAGTTTTTTATTTGTTTTGTCTTTGTCTTTATGTTATAGGCTTCCTTCATATATCTGGCGGTCCTTGGTTAGCTATTCATACTTGAGAGAGAGGAATAGCAACAACAAGCTAACCAGAAGTTCTGTGGTACATGTGTAGGACGTGGTTGTTGGAGGGCTTCTTCCCAGCACAGGGACTGGGTGTTTTAGAGATGGCTCAGAACTGTCCATAACCTGTCAGTTAACTCAGGCAGGGATTCTCCAATCTGTTGCCTGAGACATGGCAGCTTGGCTACCAGCCAGGTGGGAGTGGGAGTCTCTTTTATCACTATGTAGATTTTTCTTTTACTTAATATCCCCAGGTATGGCCTCCTATCCTCAATGTGCTTGTTTTGACTCTCTGCAGTCTAAGGCCATGTTCATTGGGATGGTGGAGGTGTCTATTCTAAGGGTTTAACTGTTCCTTATACACACTTTAAACCAATCCTCTGATTTTTTGGATCATACCCACTCCCGCCTTTAGAAGTGTCTCGTATCCTGCCTGAAACCTTCCAGGGATATGTGGCACGTGTTTGGTTCCTCCCCTGCAGGCACGCACTTAGGCTTGTGTTTCTCATATTTTCTAGTTCAGTGACCACTCATCTCCTTTCCCATTTTCAGAATCTTTATCTTCTTGTCGAATTTTCAAAATCTCTTTCTCCTTGTCAAATCTTCCATTTTCTTTATCCTTGTGGCATTATGCCTTTTCCTTTACTATTTTATAATCCATCAACTGTCATTTTGCTGAAGTTTGGGGGATGAATGAACGTTGAATGAGTTATTGGGGTTTAGTGGATAAGTTAAATGAAAATGATATGTTATCTTCTCAGGTATTTCTGAAGGGATCAGAAGTGTTCAGGCAAAGAGTTTTTACTGTCCTTTTAGTTCCTATCCTGTCCAAGACAACATCAAGTAATATTCAGCTATTATTTACATTTCTTTCCACTCTCTGCCAAAGGTGTTATATTTTTTGTCTGAAGCTGGCAAGTCTCATGGGATCATGGGTATGGAGAGAGAAGCCTTTGTCCACAGTTCACAGCCACTCTGTGACCATGACTGGATAATTGTTCAAAGGGGAAGGCATTTTGACCCTTTTTATTATGTTCTATAGCATAGAAATCAGAACTATCAGTGACATACAAGCATAGCACTCTTTAGCTCATTTGGAACTCAGAAGGGCAAGGTTGTCTGTGTGTGTGTGTGTGTGTGTGTGTGTGTGTGTGTGTTTTGTTTTGTTTTTGGATTTCTCTTATCTACTAGAAATATAGAAACCAGTCCAGCATAATTTCTACCACAGAGAGACTTAGCTGGACATATTTTCTTCCATTATTGCAGCTTATAATTTACTTTCTGAGAAAGGGCATGGGATCTTGTGGTAATTTGCCTAAGATAATATGGTCACAGTGTATTAACCCTTTTGTCCTTATGAGAAGAGAAAAACTCATTACGTTGCACTGTCACAGTGTTTGAATCTCCAAAGGTCTCTCATTATGATGGGCAAATATTTTGTTTTTCTTGGGGATCGATGAATGCATGAAGGGATTACTGTTTGAATGCTCAGAAAGTGGGGTATATTTTTTACGAGCAAACCTCAGAGGATCCAAAGTTGGAAGCTTGTTTGTTGCGTTGTTTTTCCTCCCAAAGCTTTATCTTCTTTATTATACTTCGTAGAGTCTATTATTTTGCTTCCTTTTAGTTCCTTATCCACAGCAATTATTTCCAGGAAATGATCACCTAAAAACCACAAAGCATTGATGTTAGGTAATCTAAAGGATAGACCATACATATGCAGATAATTGAAAGCTGGCTGTCAATGAATGGCACGTTTTCGTGAGTGGCAAGTTCTTTTTGATGATAGCAATCTATGATGACTGGGTGGCAAAGCTGAAAAGACATCTGCTTTCCTGGGTTTGGATGTTGTATCTTAAGTGAAGCAGGAGCATCTTCACAATGCTCACATTGTCCTCATTGGCTCCTTAACACAAATGTGTTTTCCCTGTGTTCATACAGATATGAATATGAATCTACAGTTTCAGTTTCTGGTAATTTGTCCTCAAACAGTTTCTTGTGTATGGAAAACGGAACCCAGAGTTTCAAACCAACAGAAGATCCATCAGGTTGTCTGCTTCATTTTATTACTTTAGTTAATTTGTAACTGAACACTTTCTGTGGAGGGTCTTTGAATGAGTTACTGGGTTTGGTTAAGTAAGGTAGAGGAATAAAAAGATTTTTTTTCCCCTCTAAAGAATTTTAGAGGGGATCATGGAGGAGAATAAGGAAGAGGAATGGCTAATAATAGAAAACGTAATGCCTCTTATATTTGAATATACCTATTAATGCGGAGCACAGGCTCCGACGCGCAGGCTCAGTGGCCATGGCTCACGGGCCCTGCCGCTTCGTGGCATGTGGGATCTTCACGGACCGGGGCACGAACCCGTGTCCCCTGCATGGGCAGGCGGACTCTCAACCACTGCGCCACCAGGGAATCCCGCCTTGTCTGTTCTTTAAACTAATCCAGCACGATAGTGTACAATAATGGTGTTTCTTCCAGGTTCTTGCAGTCCCAGGCACCAGCATACCTGCCTCTGCCCCTTCATGTGCTAAAGGACCTGTATAATCTGGTGATACTTAGTCTATAGGTGACCCTGTTAATTTACCTCAGACCAGAACTTCTTTTCCTGTGATGGGCACATTTTCAGGCTGGATTCATATTAGTGGAAGTTACGGTGGTTCCTTAGGCTGGGAATTTCACCGCCAGCATGGGATAAGAGGGAATCAAAATAGTTCAAATGAGTATAAGAATAGCTGTCTCAGAAACTCTAAATCAAAGGAACCCCCTGGGGAAGCAAAAGAAAACAGTGACATCAGCAATAGCCCGCGTTCTCTCCTTGAGTTGGCTTTTGCCAAAGAATGACTCAGGTCCTGTTTCCTATTTTTCCTAATGTGCATTGTAGTAGATAAACAAAACCTTCCCAGTGGGTGTATCTCCAGGGAAATGTGTTGATTCCTTAATCACCTGGTATTTTCAGTTTTGCCCTAGAGGAAACCTGGAGTTTGCCTATGATCTATAGACATAAACATTGTGCTCATCATAGATAAAAATATGAATACCCAGCAACGGAGACTATGATTTTCTGGACTGGGAATGACTGAGAGATAGCCTCACAAGAAAGTTTGAGACTCAGCTGTGTTCAGGACCCTCACATCTGTGGGTGGCACAGTTTACTAATCACTGGGAAAATGCAAATCAAAAACCACAATGAGATATTATCTTACACCTGCCAGAATGGCTGTCCTTATAAAGGTAACAAATAACAAATATTGGTGAGGATGTAGAGAAAAGGGAACACTTGTACGCTGCTGATGGGAATCTAAATTGGTGCAGCCAGTATGAAAAACAGTATGGAGGCTCCTCAAAAGATTAAAAATAGAACTACCACAGGATCTAGCAATTCTACTCCTGGATATATATATACATATATGAAAAAACCAAAAACACTAATTCAAAAAGATACATGCACCCCAATGTTCATAGTAGCATTATCTACAATAGCCAAGATATGGAAGCAACCTAAGGGTGCATCAACAGATGAATGGATAAAGAAGACGTGGTGAATACATACACAGTGGAGTATATTACTCAGCCGCAGAAAAGAATGAAATTTTGCCATTTGCAACAACATGGATGGACCGGGAGGGTATTGTGTTTAGTGAAATAAGTGAGAAAAAGAGAAATACTGTATGTTTTGACTTATATGTTGAATCTAAAAAATGAAACAAATGAATAATATAAGAGAACAGAAACAGACTCATACGTGCAGAGAACAAACTAGTGATTACCAGTGGGGAGAAGGGTGGGACGAGGGGGGGAAAACAGGAGGAGGGGATTAAGAGGTACAAACTACTAGGTATAAAATAAATAAAAGGATGTAATGTACAACACAGGGAATGTTGCCAATGTTTTATAATAACTTTGTATGGAGTATAATCTATAAAAATATCAAACAACAACTATGTACAACTATGTTGTACACATGAAACTAATATAGTATTGTTAGTCACTGTACTTCAATTTTAAAAAGTTGTTTGGTGATCACAGTATACAGTGGGCTCTATAGAGAAAATGTGATTACTACTCAGTTAAATATTTTTTATTTCTATAAAGTAATTAGAACTGTAGAGAATTCAAAACTCAGTGAGCCTCTTACATAAATCTTATAAATATAGTCTCAATTCTAGGGAGAGATATTTGTGTTTTTTCCTCTCCCCAAAGTTAGTATATATATTGGGTAGCACTTATAACAGCTAACTAAGTTTAGTAGTTGCTGGTAAACTAACTCTCTGGAGGGAAAAAAAAGCCTTGGTTTTTAGTGTTTGTCAGTTTCTGTGGTATAAATACTCTCATCAAACTACCAGCATGTTATCACTAAATACTGAATTGGGAAGAGATGTATATACTCATCTCTCCCCAGCCAGTAGGAACTGGCTCCAGCGTACCACTTATTGTTGGCCATACGTAAGTACTCTGTCAGAAAGTGCAAAAGGGGTGGCCCAGTGAGTCATTGCTGGCATAGTAAATTGTTGGCAAGGTGCCATGGTCACATAAGAACTGTGAAATGCTTACCTACCAAAGACTTAGAATTAAGTATTGCTAATATTTCACTACCAAAACACTAATGTAATGTCTTTTTTTCTTTTAATGCAGAATGTGTGAAGGAAGTTAAATCATTAATGTGGGTGTATGTACTAGTTGGAAATATTATACGTGGAATTGGTGAGACTCCCATCATGCCTTTGGGTATTTCCTACATAGAGGATTTTGCCAAATCTGAAAACTCTCCTTTATATATTGGTGAGTTGGAAAATCTGCCTTAGCCTCTTTTCAGGACAGTAAGCTCCTTGAGCATGGATATTAGTTATTTATTTGGATGCTTAGTGATGAACAGAAGAGTGCTTTGGCACAACTGGCCCTCATTTAAAGTTTGTTGAATGGAGCAATTATGGGCTGACTCCAAATAAGCCACTTTGCTAAACCTGCTTTTCACTATTGAAAATGCCATTAATCTAGTGTCCCTGGAGTTCTATTTGACTCCTCCATTTGCTGGGCACCACTCTATACCCAATCTGTTAAGAGATTTAGCAATGTTTTCTCCAAAATGTCTCATATTCAAAACCTTTCTCACTATTTTCATTACTTCTGTTTTTGTTCAGGTCTTCATCACTTCATGTATATGTTATTATAATTTCTATATTGGTCATTTTATCTGTAGTATTTATAATCAATTTCTTATAAAAATTCTTGCAGTATAATTTTTCTTAACTATTTTAAATATCTTCTCTTTAATGTTGATGAAACTTACTGACTCTGTCTATTAAATATGAGCTCTTTACTTATTACTAGCTCTACACTCAGTTTATCTATTTAGTTTCCTATATAGTTTCTCTTTATCACAATTTCTTTAGAATAGCCAGGCTGTTTCATATTTTTCACAAATATCTGTCTTCATAATTTTGGTAATGTTTCCTGAAAATTCATTTTCTAAAATCTATCAGTATCTCCCACAATAGGCAACTTAAGATCCACCTTGTATGTTGTCTTACAATCTCCTGAATATTCTTAATTTATTATGCATAACTTGCTTATATTCCTTAGTTACTCCATCTGTTGTTGGTTATAAAATCATAACTTTGAGTACAGGGACATTTTTCTGTTAAAGTAGAAATATCTTTTTAAAACCAGAAAAGTCAAAGTGGGTGAGAGAAGATAGTAACAGAGCTACATGTAATGAGGAGATTAAAATATTTAGGAATGATTATCCCAAGCAATTTTGGGTGATTTTGATGACTCACTGATTTTGCAATAACCTTTTTCAGTGTTTTTCTATTCAGTCTTTGAAATCCATTCACATACTTATATTGAAAGATTACAGAATGCTCACCTGCAATAAATTAGCAAACACCTTGTTAAAATATGTGTTTCTTTTTTCAACAAATATTAGGGTATATAACACATAGAAACAATGGATAATCTCTACATGTATTAAGATGAATAAGACATTGTCCATATAAAGTTTAGTATATAAATAACTACATAATTATATATCAATAAAATCTGATAAATGTGTATAATTAAATTTGAAAATCGAAGTAATAATTATTAATAATCCGTGTATAATTAACTAATTATAAGTCAATTAACTATACATCAAGAAAACAATTCCATGTATGGCTCTGGAGTTTAGGAGAGAACATAAAAGCTGGACATGAAATTTAAGAATCATCTATACAGAGACAAAAAATAAAATCAAGAGGGAGAAATGAGGTTGCCATAGGAGGTCAGATGCTACATAGTGAGGAGCCCTAGGATAAAATACTAGGGAATACTTCTACTTAAGTGAATAGAGTAAGAGGAAGAAAACTCAAAGAAGGGGTAGTCATAAGGTACAAGACTAAGACAATAAATGAATGTATAGTTTTGTATCAAGTGGTAGATTTGGGAGTGAAGCTTTCCTGAGGAATATGCCACAAGATATTTATCATAACATAGCATTTCTTTAAAAATCCTCCAAAAATATGACTGTGGAAGGCAACAAAAGAATTTTGCTCTATACTGTGACTTTCTTAATAGTAAGATCCCAGCTGTAATACTGAAGGAACCACAGAATCAAAATATCCACCCATGATACAGTAGTGATAATTCTATTCCAATACCGGACACAGTAATAGTTTACTCACAAGACACAACAAAACTCACCGAAAAAGGCCATCACTTTAACCAGTCTCTAGTACCACAAGAGAAAATGGCTTTGAATCATAATAGGGACAGTCCCACTAATCTCATCTTTTTTTTTTTTTTTTTTTGCGGTACGCGGGCCTCTCACTGTTGTGGCCTCTCCCGTTGCGGAGCACAGGCTCCGGACGCGCAGGCTCAGCGACCATGGCTCACGGGCCCAGCCGCTCCACGGCATGTGGGATCTTCCCGGACCGGGGCACGAACCCGTGTCCCCTGCATCGGCAGGCGGACTCTCAACCACTGTGCCACCAGGGAAGCCCCATAGAATTTAAAGGTTCCCATTTCCTTAGTTTTATTTCAAAATTATTATTAAGGAATGAAGTCATACATACACACTGATAATTTAAGTAAGTTAGTCTTTCATAAGAGAAAAGGAATATTTTCATCTTCGAGGAGGGCGTTTGCACACAATATGGTCACCCTGCTGCAGCCAGTTGCTTCTAACTGCAGATCTTTACCTGTAACCGAGTGTGAAAGAGAATTTGGAGGCTTAGAGAAAGTGGCTTCAAATTAGGAGGCTCCTGTTTCAACATTTAAACAAACATCCTTGTTACTTATACATATACCAAGTTTAATTTTCCTACAGATTGAACACATAAGGCAAAAATATCTAAGGTAAAAACAATTCAATCTTCAGACTCTTCATGGGATTAGAACTCTTTATGTGTGTGTATAACTTTATATCTTCCTTTATTTTTAGGGTTTATAGAAACAGGAGCTATCATTGGTCCTTTGATTGGACTTTCGTTAGCGTCATTCTGTGCAAATGTTTATGTTGACACTGGATCGGTGAACACAGGTAACTCCATAAAATCTATTTATACAGTGTCTAAAGTACACAAAGCATCGTCAGGTATGTTATCACATTTAATTGTTACTTTATCTGACCCTCAGTTAGATAGAATCTCCACTTTCCAGGTGACCAAATTGAAGTTGAGGAGTTTAAATAATTTTCAATATTTCAAACCAGTGAGGAGAGCAAGATACAGTGCTGATCTTCTGACTCAAAATCCAGTGCTCTTTCTACTGCACTAATCGTATTTCTTGTTTTCAAAAGATTTAAGCACATAGGTTTGAATTCTTTTTAAATCAAGCAATCATTTGAAGATAGTGAAATAGAACTTGTAGCTCTTTAATATGTACCTATTTATAAATTCCTTACATGATAGGACAGATAGTCAAACGAGCTTATTGCTAGACAGTATTGTAACACCACATATTTTCAGACAAGTTTTATCAGTGCCTGAATTATATGCAAATTCTGTACTTGGATAGAACCTGACAATTATAATTGTAATAATTTTCTGTAGTTCATAAAGGAAATAATGACTCAAGCTAATAAAAATTGTGTGTATCTCTTTACAGATGATCTGACCATAACTCCCACTGATACTCGTTGGGTTGGTGCATGGTGGTTTGGCTTTTTGGTTTGTGCAGGAGTGAATGTGCTTACTGCCATTCCTTTTTTCGTTTTGCCCAAAACGCTTCCAAAGGAAGGACTAGAGGATATTGCTGAGGCCGTTAATAATGACAAAGAAGAGAAACAAAGCGAAGTCAGGAAGAAAAGTGTTGGAATCACTAAAGGCAAATATAAACATTTTATATTTTACAATTTACTTTTTATTTTCTATAGTCATGTCTGTATCTTAGTCTATTACAATATGCTAGGCTGAGTTAAAACAATTTGTCACTGACAGTCAACAGTCAATAATGTCTAGCTGTGCTACTACAATAATGTTTTCCCATGCTACCACATGGGAGTGAATGATATAGTTTAGAACCTGACTTAGATCAGCATTTATATGAAATTTTATGTCCATCTGGGTACTCAATAAATAAATAAATTAGGTCCCATCTGCCTTAAAAAATCTGTTTTACAGAGAGCATAGGTCTAATTAAAAATGAAACTCAAACCAAGAACAAAAGGAGGAAAAAATATATGCTGATCCAAATAAGCACCATATAGGTCTGAAACCAAAAGTATTAGCTGAGCTGTGAGCTTCTTGGAAGTTAAGGCAGAAAAGAAAAAAGGCATCTCAATTATAGGTCATATAATTATCTATATTTGAGAGTGGAAAGGATAACAATTCTTAAAGAGAAATTGTTGCCCAAGTAACAAGTTGTAAAAAAAAGAAAAAATTATATGATGTGCAATACAGGTGATATTGAGTCACGTAGTTGTTTTCCAGCAAATTCAGGACCATATTTCATGTAACAGGTTTTTTTTTTTGGTATAGATCCTCAATAAAACTCAAAGTATAATTTACAGAAGGTGTATCTATGGGAAACTAAGTAAGATAATCTATGTATAGTATTCAGGAATACTGGTTCTCAAACTTGGCCACATATTGGAATCACCTAGGGAATTTTTAAAATTACTGATGCATGGACATTTTGTAGTATTACCCAGAGGTCTGATTTAATTAGTATAAGGTATGGCCTGGGCCTTGGAATTCTTAAAGAGTGTCCATTTGGAAGGTGGTGGGGGGCTTAGTTTCCTTACCTCAAAGATAGGGATAAAATACTATTTATTATTATAAAGTTGTTGGGTGAAGGTAAAAGGAGTTCTGACACATATTACTATTATTAC
The DNA here is from genome assembly GCF_003031525.2 of Neophocaena asiaeorientalis asiaeorientalis. Classification (NCBI taxonomy): domain Eukaryota; kingdom Metazoa; phylum Chordata; class Mammalia; order Artiodactyla; family Phocoenidae; genus Neophocaena; species Neophocaena asiaeorientalis. Next base: position 16,160,430 of record NW_020176571.1, on the reverse strand, counting down.
TGCTTACTAGTATTATTATTGTTGATGTTGCCACTTCTACCGTCACCCGTAAATTATAATATCAATTTGCACAGAATTTTTAGCAGTTACAAATTCACTTAAACCACAATTGAACATAATTTAATACTTCTCATATCATTAGGAGCCAATTCAGAATCTTACAAATTCTCAGAGTCCTTACGATTATATTCACAACACTTGTCAAAGGGCCGGTATGGACTGGTAGGGAATTTTAACACAGAATATCATTTATAGTCTGCAAGATAAACTAGGAAAGGGCTTAACTTAGTATATGACATCTAGAAAAGAAATTGAAACTACTGAGACTCATCTATTAGGACAGTATGTCAACAAACATGTGTGACTTCAAAAGCTCCAAAGAGCTGTGAACACAAGTCACTTCTCTGCCATGTACTTTATTCATAAATATGAATTCTGCAACTAGAATTCATTTCTTTGCATTAAACTATGCTTCCTCCTCTTCCAAGTTGTTTACTGATTGATACTTTGCTAGATTGGATTTTAGGCTGTTTATTAAGCAAACCAGGATAATACACAATAAGTAAGGAAATCAAGGCAGACAACATGAAGATAGGAAAAGTGAAAAGAAACTATAAGTGAAACTTTGACCCAAAATGGAGACAGTATGACCTAGAACATTTGCTAGAGCTGGCCACAAATTTGGCTCTGAGCTTTGTCTGTCCACACAAACAGGAAAACATTCGGTTAACTCATTCACATGGTCTTTAATATATAGCAAATGAATCAGGATCTCAGGGAGCGAGACCTCAGGAAGCAAAGAAATGCCTAGTACTTGAGAAAATTTATATGTCATGAATTTCCACATCTAACTACATTTTAAATGTTCAGGAATGATTAATCAATATGTGTGTGAACTTCTTTATCAAATTGTTTTCCTTCCTGGCTTTAGAGGACAGAACAGGAGAACAAGCATCTTTCATTCTAGATGATCTCTAGAGAAGAGAGGATATCAGTCCAAGTAAAAGAGAAGGATAGGGCTTCCATGGTGGCGCAGTGGTTGAGAGTCTGCCTGCCGAAGCAGGGGATACGGGTTCGTGCCCCCGGTCCGGGAAGATCCCACGTGCCGCGGAGCAGCTGGGCCCGTGAGCCATGGCCACTGAGCCTGCGCGTCTGGAGCCTGTGCTCTGCAACGGGAGAACATAAGAAAGAAATGGTGTGAACTCGGACAATGTTTTTGTCATGTAATAGTTATACTTTTTCCTTAAGACATGTTAGTAACTTAGTGAAGGCAAAACGACTGTGTTCTGATCCCTTCCCACTCAGCTGCCTGACTGTCTTGCAGAAGCTACCAAAACAATGATACAACTTTAGCTTTCAAGGGGCAAAAAGAATCAAGAAGCACAAGTGCATTATAAAACAGGAAAACATACTTTAGAGGGGAGGTTGATGTTTCAGAAAAAGTCAATCATAAAATGCAAAGCCGAGTTTGTATGACACTGTTGTCATCCTTTCCTTTCAGATTTTTTACCATTCATGAAAAGTCTTTTGTGCAACCCAGTTTACATGCTTTTCATACTAATAAGTGTGCTGCAATTCAATGCATTTGTCAATATGATCTCCTTCATGCCTAAATATCTGGAACAGCACTATGGAAAATCAGCTTCAGATGCAATCTTTCTCATTGGTATGTTTGTTCTTCTCTGCAATTGTAGCCCACCTTTTTTCCCATGAAATGGTGAACAGTGTGATGATGGGTCTAGGAAACTCCTCAATTGAAATCTGTTAGGATATTTTTGCCCCTGGTAATATCCCCCCGTCTGCTCTCCAGGGAAATCAAGAGAGGGTAAGGAAGAGAAGAAGCCAGAAAATCCTGGTTTTCTTCTTTCTTTGGCTCTTTTTGTGGTCAGAATGCAAATCTGAAATATTTGTGGAAAGTTTAGGGAATGTACAAGTTAGATACAATTTTCAGATTGGTTATTCATTTATGTAAAAAAGAAGACAGAGTTAACTCATCAGGAATTTTGTTTCACATCCAGGTTTTACTTTTTTGGCTCCAATTCATGAATTCCGTGGTTTCTAATTTAGTTCCCTGGCTCCCCGGTGTTTTGAGATGTCTCTGCAGCCCATACATTGTGATTTTCCTGCAACCACACTAACCTCGGTGGTTCTACTCCACCCTGAGTTTCTCCTGGGATCTTTTTTACTGTTTTGAAAAGAGAATTTCCAGATTACATGTACCCACATCACCTAGAGTGTTTTTTTTGCGGTACGCGGGCCTCTCACTGCTGTGGCCTCTCCCGTTGTGGAGCACAGGCTCCAGACGCGCAGGCTCTGTGGCCATGGCTCACGGGCCCAGCCGCTCCGCGGCATGTGGGATCTTCCCAGACCGGGGCACGAACCCGTGTCCCCTGCATCAGCAGGCGGACATCTCAACCACTGCGCCACCAGGGAAGCCCCACCTAGAGTGTTTGTTAAAAGTTCAGATACCTGCGACCCATCTCAAATATACTAAATTAGACTCTCTGGAATGGGACCTGAGAATGGATATTAAACAAACTCTCCCAAGAGTGTGATTCAGTGAACAGACCCTGGCACTGTAAGGATGAAACCTAGGGCTGTCTTTTCCCTCTTTTTGGGGGGAGGATTGGGGGAGGGAGAGTGCTAGTCAGTAGCAGCAAGACATGAAATGTAAAGATACTTGACATCACAGGCTCAGCAAAGTGCCTCTAAAATACCTTGAGCTGAGTTAAATTCTTAACAATCAGAGTGGGAATAAAAAGCTGCAGAATCATACAAATCATTCTATGTATGATTATATAATACTGAATATGTTATATACAAATCATTATATATATAATCCCACCCGAAAGAATGGAAAGCAATAAATGACTGGTCGACTTTGACTTGTCACTTCCACCTAGATCCTAAGAAAAGAGATATAGACCTTGATCCCTGCATACAAGAAATTTACAACTTACTGCTATTAATTAAATGAATGACAATGATAACAGTCTTCCAAAATATATTTCAATGTTGTGGGGCGTTTAAAAATCTCTCTGTATGTAATACATAACTTAGTGGGGATAAATTTAAATTAGCCTTCTTCACTATGAGTTGGACCTAAATGGTTTTTTATGTGAGACATATTAGATAAATGTGTTATCATATTTTTTCCTTTGCTAAGTCACTTTGTACATAATATTTTACTTGCATTTATAGGTATTTATAACTTACCTCCAATATGCATTGGATATATAGTTGGTGGTTTAATTATGAAGAAGTTCAAGATTACTGTCATACAAGCTGCCCACATAGGATGTTGGTTATCTTTAATTGAGTACCTTCTCTATTTTTTGTGTTTTCTCATGATCTGTGATAATTCTTCAGTTGCTGGCATAACCACCTCTTATGAAAGGTATGTTGTTTTCTAATGAATGTCATACTCTGACAAAAGTTAATAACATATTTTCTACAGTGATTACTCATGACCAGATTATTTGCTAATTGGAGTTAATGGCAGGAATTTGTGGTCTTTCTCCATCTTATTAAAGAGGTTGGGAATATATCACAGAGTTAGTGAGCTTATGATTGCGTGTGTGTGTGTGTGTGTGTGTGTGTGTGTGTGTGTGTGTTTGTCTTTGTGATATCCTAGTAGATAGTAAAATGAATATCACAGAAACTAGTTATGGTTTTAGGTTGTATTAGGATGTGTTATTCATACATTTTATACAACCATAAATAGGTAAAATTAAGAGTTGACTATACAGTCTCAATCACCTTTATATGGTTCCACGATGGGCTTAAATTTAATGTAACTGAATCCTAATACATGATATATCGATGCTTATATAAATTTATATATTTTATTTGTATAGGTATATCTATATCGTTGAATGGTTTTAGATTTGCATTTTGAGGGTTACCTGGGTTCACAGGAAGGTTTTGCATAGTGATATGAATTTTTAAAAGTCATTTGTAGGACGTATCTAGATAATGGAGTGATTAGCTGAAATGAAGAGCATCCTGAAATGATCCCTTTAAAATTACCAAGGACTATACAATTGGAATAATATTAAATATATAATCATAAAAGTAATTTTATATATTATCTTACTTGAGTCTTGCAAATTCCATTTAAGATAGCTGTTGTTATTTCCATTTTACAGACGAAGAATTGAGATTCAGAGAGATTAAATGACAAAGGGAGGTCATGGAAAACCTCTTCAACTCCATCAATGTATAAAAATAGAATTTAAAATTGGTAAAATCTTAAAGATTATCTCCATCTCCAATTATCCTGATTCCCAGAGCAAATATGTAAAAAGGCATAATCTAATCATGAGTCAGGACTTTAATTCAGTTTCTAGACTCCCATGCTAGCATTCTTTTCATCATATTACATTGAACATAAGAAAAGTAATCTTGTTAGACCTTTAGATCTGTTTTTAAATCGAAATATAGTTGATTTACAATGTGTTAGTTTCAGGTGTACAGCAAAGTGATTCAGTTACACACACAAATATAAATATATATATATATGTTTCTTTTTCAGATTCTTTTCCATTACAGGTTATTACAAGATATTGAATATAATTCCCTGTGCTATACAGTAGTTCTTGTTGTTTATTTTATATAAACTATTCATTTTTTATACAATTCTATTTATTTTTTTATAGTGTATATCTGTTAATCTCAAACTCCTAATTTACCTCTCCCTTCTTTCCACTTTGGTAACCATAAATTTGTTTTCTTCGTCTGTGAGTCTGTTTCTGTTTTGTAAATAAGTTCATTTGTATCATTTTGTTTAGATTCCACCTAAGTGATATCATGTGATATTTGTCTTTCTCTGTGTTAGACCCTTTTTAAAAAACTCTTTTTCCCTGGTTTTATTGAGATATAATTGACAAAAAACATCATGTAGGTTTAAGGTGTATAATCTGATGATTTGATACATTATATATTGCAATATGATTATCACAATAAGGTTAGTTAACACATCCATCACCTCACATATTTACAGTTTTGTGTGTGTGTATGGTAACTTTTAAGATCTACTCTCTTGGGAACTTTAAAACATACAGTATTGTTAACCATAGTCACTAGGATGTACATCGTATCCCCAGAACTTATTCACCTCATCTCTGCAAGCTTGTCCCTTTGACCACCTTTCCCCATTCCTTTTCCTACCTCGCAGCAACCACCAATCTACTGTTTCCATGAGTTCAGTTTTTTTAGATTCCACAAATAAGTGAGATCATATAGCATTTTTCTTTCTCTTTCTGACTTACTTCACTTTGCATAAAGCACTCAAGCCTCATCCATATTGTTGCAAATGGCAGGATTTCCTTCTTTTTCTACGGTGGGTGATATTCCATTTTGTGTGTGTGTGTGTGTATATACATATACCACATTTTCTTTATCCATTCATCTGTCAATGCACACATAGGTTATTTCCATGTCTTGGTTATCATTGTGAATAATGCTTCAATGAACACAGGAATAGAGATATCTCTTCAATCGTCTATTTTCATTCCTTTGGATAAATACCTAGAAGTGGAATTTCTGGATCATATGGTAGTTCTGTTTTTAATTTCTTGAGGACACTCCATACTGTTTTCCACAGTGGCTCTATCAATTTACATTCCCACCAAAAGTGCACAAGGTTTCCCTTTTCTCTACATTCTTGCCAGCATTTGTTATCTCTTTCCTTTTGATAACAGACATCCCCTTAAACATCCTAATAGGTGTAAGGTGATATCTCATTGTGGTTTTGATCTGCATTTCCCTGATAATTAGTGATGTTGAGCACCTTTTCATTTACCTGTTTGGCTGTTTGTATGTCCTCTTTGGAAAAAATGTCTATTCAGGTCCTCTGCCCATTTCTAAATTAGATCATTTGGTTTTTGTTATTGAGTTGTATAAGTTCTTTATATTTTGGAAATTAACCTCTTATCAGATATATGATTTGCAACTATTTTCTCCTATTTCATAGGTTGCCTTTTCATTTCGCTGATGGTTTCACTTTCTGTGCAGCAGCTTTTTAGTTTGATGTCATCCCACGCATTTATTTTTCCTTTTGTTACTTGTGCTTTTGTTGTCAAATCCAAAAAACTCATTGCCAATACTGGAGTCAAGGAGCTTACCCTTTATGTTTTCTTCTAGGAGTTTCATGGTTTCTGGTCTTAAATTTAAATCTTAATCAATTTGAGTTGATTTTTGTGTATGGTGTAAGATAAGGATCCAGTTTCATTCTTCTGCATGTGGCTGTCTGGTTTTCCCACCACCATTTATGAAGAGACTTTCCCAACCCTATTGTATATATTCCTAGCTCCTTTGTTGTAAATTAATTGACATACATGCATAGGTTTTTTTCTGGGCTTTCTATTCTGTTCCATTGATCTATGTGACTGTTTTTATGCCAATACCATACTCTTTTAATTACAATAGCTTTGTAATACGGTTTGAAATGAGGAAGTGTGATATTTACACCTTTATTCTTCTTTCTCAAGATTCCTTTGACTATTCAGGGTCTTTGTGGCTGTAGGATGGGCTCTGTGGCTGCCCAGGCTCTCAGGCCAGGCATTCTGGATGGGTAGGACTGGAGGCTATACTTAGCAGTTGGGTGGAGCTCCATGGCCAGGGTGGCACATTGACTGGGAACCCAAACCAGGCAGAACTGCCAACCGAGCTCTCTGGCCAGATGGGGTCACCACTCAGCTCTGCAGATGGGCAGAGGCACTAGCTGGGATCCCTGCTTGGGCACTGCTGCAAGCAGGAATTCAGTTTACCAAGATCTGACTGCTGGTTGCTGTAAGTCCTTCCCCCCTCTCCTTCTCCAGTGGTCAAACCCCCCAGATTCTCCCAGTGATCCCCTTGTGGAAAGATCTGAGTGGGCCTCCTGGAAAGCATTCAACAATCTGGGGACACTGGGCTTTCTTTTCCCACTGGAGAAACCATAGGCTTAGGGGCACTGTCTTGATGTGGTGTTGTGCTAGCCAGGGGGAGGGGCAATCTGCTCAGAGTGTTATTGCTCCTGTTATCCTTCTAAGGTCATCCTTCTCAGTCTCTGTGGCTCAGGAGGTGCTTCAACCTCACAACTGTGTTCTGGGATTTTCACAGTGGTGTCTTGTTTATGGATAGCTGCTAATTGGTCTTCTTGATGATCACTGAACACTTTCTATACTAGAAGAATATATTTGTTTACTCAAGTAGTTGTTTCTGGAGCTAAGTGTATTATATACATTATAAATTGCACTTACAGACTTTGCTCTTACAGATTTTGAGCCCTTGAGATTGTTTTTATAAAATATGATCTCTCTTGTTATTTTCCACCATGTGGACCAATACTGGGATTTGTTCATCTTCATTTTTGAGTTCTAATTAATACCTGGAAAAATACTTTCTGTGCAGTAGGTGTTCAGGTAATGCTTGTTTATTGGCTTTTGTTTACCTGAAAGAAATCATTGAAAAACTGTCTGTGGTCACCAAAGTAAGGTGTATTTTCTTGCAGAGTTATAGTATCCAAGCCATACATTGACAGTTGGAAGATTTCTGCTTCTATTTTGGGAAGTAGAAGAAATATAATTGGGAACTGAGCTGAAAAGAAAAAGAAAATGCTCTAATATTCTTTCAATATCCATGGCATTATTTTAAATCATTTCAGAGTGCCACAAGATTTACATGTGGAAAATGTCATCCTTGCTGACTGCAACATGGATTGTAACTGTCCAACTAAAATATGGGACCCTGTATGTGGAAACGATGGTTTGTCATACATGTCAGCTTGTCTTGCAGGTTGTGAGACATCCTCTGGAACAGGAATAAACATGGTAACATATCTTATTGGCCTTTTATACAGAACTTTTGTTTTATGCACTGCATTGGCACATTCCAACTATGAACTGGGTCCATATTTGACAAAAGTAAAATTAAAGTCTTTCAAAACAAAATTATAATTTTTTGTGGAAAAAATAAGTTAATTTTTATGTGCTCACTTAATTTATCTTTTACTTCCTAGATCTTATTTGAATTCTTCTGCATCTCTGAGCTCTGATCTTTAATTTCATAACAGTTGACATTATTACTTAGTGTCATTTAAAAATACTCTAGACTGAAAAAAAATACTCTAGACTGAGATAAAGTAGGCAGTTTTGCTCTCAATTATCCAGTCAATCTCTTTGCTGGTTTTTTTTTCTTTTTTCCTGTGTATATGTACACATGTACTTTCTGTGTTTTTACATCGTGACAGCTTTTTAAGAAGATAGAATTGAGCATGTTTTCTTGCCTAAAAAATGTCACTTATAATGTTGGTTGGTGATCAAAATAAAATACAAATTTTGATTTATTTATTTTATTGCTGGGTCAAAACATATACAAAATTCTAACGTTTATAATGGTTATTTATTCATTTATTTAAAACATCTTTATTGGAGTATAATTGCTTTACAATGGTGTGTTAGTTTCTGCTTTATAACAAAGTGAATCAGTTATACATATACATATGTCCCCATATCTCTTCCCTCTTGCATCTCCCTCCCTCCCACCCTCCCTATCCCACCCCTCTAGGTGGTCACAAAGCACCAAGCTGATCTCCCTGTGCTATGCGGCTGCTTCTCACTAGCTATCTATTTTACATTTGGTAGTCTATGTATGTCCATGCCACTCTCTCACTTTGTCCCAGCTTCCCCTTCCCCCTCCCCATATCCTCAAGACCATTCTCTAGTAGGTCTGTGTCTTTATTCCCGTCTTGCCCATAGGTTCTTCAGGACCATTTTTTTTCTTTATTCCATATATATGTGTTAGCATACGGTATTTGTTTTTCTCTTTCTGACTTACTTCACTCTGTTGCCACTACAATATTGTCTTGATTATTGTAGCTTTGTAGTATAGTCTGAAGTCAGGGAGCCTGATTCCTCCAGCTCCTTTTTTCTTTCTCAAGATTGCTTTGTTTATTCGGAGATTTTTGTGTTTCCAAACAAATTGTGAAATGTTTTTCATTTAAACCTTGTGTTTCCTTATTCATTTTCATTTTATATGATCTGTCCATTGGTGCAAATGGGGTGTTAAAGTCCCCTACTATGATTGTGTTACTGTCAATTTCCCCTTTTATGGCTGTTAGCATTTGCCTTACGTATTGAGGTGCTCCTATGTTGGGTGCATAAATATTTACAACTGTTATATCTTCTTCTTGGATCGATCCCTTGATCATTATGTAGTGTCCTTCTTTGTCTCTTGTAATAGTGTTTATTTTAACGTCTATTTTGTCTGATATGAGAATTGCTACTCCATCTTTCTTTTGATTTCCATTTGCATGGAATATCTTTTTCCATCCCCTTACTTTCAGTCTGTATGTGTCCCTAAGTCTGAAGTGGGTCTCTCGTAGACAGCATATATACAGGTCTTGTTTTTGTATCCATTCAGCCAGTCCGTGTCTATGGTTGGAGCATTTAATCCATTTACATTTAAGTTAATTATCGATATATATGTTCCTATTCCCATTTTCTTAATTGTTTTGGGTTTGTTATTGTAGGTCTTTTGTGCCTGTCGCCAGCGGCTAAGGTTTGTTCAGTGGGTTGCGTAGGGTTCCTGGTGGAGGGGAATAGTGCCTGTGTTCTGGTGGATGAGGCTGGATCTTTTCTTTCTGATGGGCAGGTCCACGTCTGGTGGTGTGTTTTGGGGTGTCTGTGGCCTTATTATGATTTTAGGCAGCCTCTCTGCTAATGGATGGGGTTGTGTTCCTATCCTGCTAGTTGTTTGGCATAGGGTGTACAGCACTGTAGCTTGCTGGTCGTTCAGTGAAGCTGGGTCTTGGCATTGACATGGAGATCTCCTGGAGATTTTCACCGTTTGATATTTCTTACAGCTGGGAGCTCTCTTGTGGACCAGTGTCCTGAACTTGGCACTCCTACCTCAGAGGCACAGCCCTGACACCTGGCTGGAGCACCAGGATCCTGTCATCAACACAGCTCAGAATAAATGGGAGAAAAAAATAGAAAGAAAGAAAGTAGAAGATAAAAAAAAATAAAGTAACATAAAATAAAATAAAGTTATTTAAATAAAAAATACTTATTAAAAAAAAGTTTTGTATCTGAGGCTGCTGGGAGAGATTTCCCTTTCTCTTCTTTGTTCGCACAGCTCCGGAGCTCAGCTTTGGATTTGGCCCCACGTTTGCGTGTAGGTCGTCTGAGGGCGTCTGTTCTTTGCTCAGACAGGACGGGGTTAAAGGAGCCGCTGACTCGGGGGCTCTGGCTCACTCAGGCCGGTGGGAGGGCGGGGTACGGATGCCTGAGGCGGCAGAGGTCGGTGTGACGTTGAAACAGCCTGAGGCGCACCGTGCGTTCTCCCGGGGAAGTTGTCCCTGGATCCCGGGACCCTGGCAGTGGCGGGCTGCATAGGCTTTCAGGAGGGGAGGTGTGGATAGTGACCTGTGATTGCACACAGGCTTCTTGCTGGCGGCAGCAGCAGCCTTAGTGTCTCACGCCCGTCTCTGGGGTCCGCGCTTTTAGCTGCGGTTCGCGCCCGTCTATGGAGCTCCTTTGAGCAGCGCTCTTAATCCCCTCTCCTCGCGCACCAGGAAACAAAGAGCGAAGAAAAAGTCTCTTGTCCCTTCGGAAGCTCCAGACTTTTCCCGGACTCCCTCCCGGCTAGCCGTGTTGCACTAACCCCCTTCAGGCTGTGTTCACACGGCCAACCCCAGTCCTCTCCCTGGGATCCGGCCTCTGCAGCCCGAGCCTCAGCTCCCAGCCCCGCCCGCCCCGGCGGGTGAGCAGACAAGCCTCTTGGGCTGGTGAGTGCCGGTCGGCACCGATCCTCTGTGCCGGAACCTCTCCACTTTGCCCTCCGCACCCCTGTTGCTGTGCTCTTCTCCGCGGCTCTGAAGCTTTCCCCCTCTGTCACCTGCAGTCTCTGCCCGCGAAGGGGCTTCTAGTGTGTGGAAACCTTTCCTCCTTCACAGCTCTCTCCCACTGGTGCAGGTCCCATCCCTATTCTTTTGTCTCTGTTTTTGCTTTTGCCCTACCCAGCTATGGGGGGAGTTACTTGCCTTTTGGGAGGTCTGAGGTCTTCTGCCGGCGTTCAGTAGGTGTTCTGTAGGAGCTGTTCCACATGTAGATGTATTTCTGATGTATTTACGGGGAGGAAGGTGATCTCCACTTCTTACTCTTCTGCCATCTTGAAGCTCCACCTTCCAAATTTGATTCTTACTGAAACCTGGGAACATAAGAATTCAAAAACGGTTGACTTTGTTCTGTTTGTGAAATAAACTATATTTTTTGAAATAAAACTTTGTTTATTGGTAAGTAAACATTTCAACTGAGCATTCTGAAGCAAATTTTATTTGTCATATTTAGCATGTGGCAAAACAGCATGTTTTTCTAAAAAGCATGACTTTTAGGCAACAGGGCTATTGCAAATGTACTCAGATTTAGAAAGAAATACCGTTTTTCGGAAACCACCTTCTATGTTTTGTTTCATGAGATAATCCTGAGACACATTAAAGGATATGAGAATAAAGGGAATAAACTGTCTATCTTGACCTAATTGGGCATGCAGAAAATATTTGAGATTTGTATTCAAAACTTTCGTTCCTTAAATAGGATAATATATTATTTTTGACAGGTGTTCCAAAATTGTAGCTGCATTCAAACACCAGGAAATTCATCTGCAGTTCTTGGGCTATGTGACAAGGGACAGGACTGTTCCATGATGCTCCAGTACTTTTTAATCTTGTCGGTGGTCAGCAGTTTCATCTATTCTTTATCTGCCATCCCTGGATATATGGTTCTCCTGAGGTACAAGAATTGTTTTCTTTATTTAGATTTATTTCTGGTTATTTAGTAAGGGAGCTTTTTCTAAGAAATCCACTTAAGTCCACAGTATCTAAGAACCTGGTGCTCTATATATACCAGTTATTAAGATTTTCCCGTTAAGCATTGTTGAATTTTACCAAATTTTAAAGTTAGCAATAAAAATGTTTATCTGTTGGTATTTCCCTCCCTATCTTTCCTACCTTATTTCTTAGAGTTAAATTAGTGAACCTCTCATTGTTTAACACAAGAAGAGACACATTTATATTTTAGGGTAAACCATATGAAATGATCATTTTCCTAGGTACAGAGTGGTTGCCTAGCTGTCATTTCTTATAGTTCAACCTATAGGACAGCAGAGTTTAAAGCTGTCGGAAGTCTCAGTTTCACCAATTACTACCCACAGGGCAAAAGGCAGGTTAATTGATCTTTGTGAACTCCTTTTATCTTTAATTAAAAAATCTTCTGTCTTATAAGGCTACTGTGAGACACAAACATTGAAGGGCTTACTGAAAATAGGAAATTGCAGAGCTAGGATTCAGACTTAGGTTTATTACATGTATTTTTCCAATTACAGCAGCTTCATGCCTTGTAAACAATTCTAAACATGCCTAGTAAGCAAAGTGCATTGTTTTCTCTTTTCTTCATCTTGAAGCAGAGTTAAGTTGATCATAATTCTCAGTTCATAGTTTATCCTAGGTGAGGTAAGGTTTCCCTCTTGTTTTATTTCACTTTATTTTAATTTTTTTCATTCCATTCCCCACTTCCTATTACCACCGACATCTATATTAATATGATAGACATATGTTCTTAAATACATATTTTCCTTTGTAAAATATTAAGTTTTTTGTGTATTGTGTTTTATATTCACACAACTAGTGTTGTGCCATAAATTTGTTTTGGTTCAAAAGGTACATGGATACATAAATTCACCAAGTACTGCTAGTACTTATGAGTTATTCTCGTACCATCAATGCATGGGAATTTCTACTTCCTTATAGCCTCACCAACACTTAGAATTATTGAACTTTCTGACTTTGACTCTTCCAATGGGTGTAAAATGGTAGCTCACTGATGTTTTAATATGTGATTTCCTAATTCAATGAGTTTAAGAATTTCTTCAAACTTTTTTCTAGTTATTAATGCTTCTGCTTCAAGATGCTTATTCATTATTTTTGCCCATTTTCATTATAATTCCTATACTTTTCTTGGTGAATTATAGACATTAATGTAATATTGTTTACTTGCTACAATTATCTTTTCCTGGTCTCTCATCTTTCCTTTGAAGTTTTTCATAGTATTTTTTATGAAATTAAATCCTAAATTTTGTTGTAGTGAAATCTAACAATTTTCTTGCCTTAGGGTTTGTGTATTGGGGAGTCACATTTCAAAAGGGTTCCCATATCCCTAATTTATAAAAGTATTGCTCTAAATTTTATCCTACCAGCTATACAGCTTTACCCAGTTCTTTAAGTCATCACAAGTCTATCTTTATGTGTGGCTCAAGAGAGAGAGATATTCAGTGTTATTTTTCTCCAAAAAATAAAGAAGCTTTCCCAGCATCATAGCACAAATGAGAGGTCTTTATTCCATTGATTTGTGGTGCCATCTTTATCGTATTTAAAGTTTTTATATAACATGGGCCATTTTCATTCTTATTCTGTTCCACGGTTTATTTGTTCTCATACCAGTGACATTGCATATGTTAATGTCTCATACAGTAGCTCTTCCTCACCCACCCAACACTTTCACCTTCACTCTTCCTTATTCTTTTCTTCCTAAATTGATTTAGCTATCAATGCATGGATCTTTATACTCACATATGAATTTGATTGTATGGATTCTATATATTAATTGGAGAAACTCTGACATCAAATATTTGTGAACATGGAAAATTTTTCCATTTATTTAAAAATTCCTTTATAGATACTACACACACACACACACACATATAGTATGTATATACACACACAAAATGTTACCATGTACAATTGCAAATATATATGTACCCATATATATCCAAACATACCTATATGGACATGTACTTATTTGTAATTTAACATGGTGTTATTTTCTTTTATATTTTCTAGTTGGTTATTGTTGGTTTAGAGGAATGCTGTTGATTTTTTAAAGTTTACTTTTTATCCAGCAACTTTTCTTATTTTTCTAATAACTTGTTGATTTTGTTAGGTTTTCTATGTAGAAATATGTGCACATATGGAGAGTTTTATCTCTTCACTTCCAAACCTTACACATCTTAGGTTTTAAAAATTTTCTTACAGCATCAGCTTGGACCTCCAAAACTGTGTTAAACTATTTGGTGATAGTGAGTGTTCTTATTCTTTTCTAATTTTAATGGAAACCATGTAAAATTTTTCCATTAAATATGATGCTTGCTATAGATTTTTAGTATGAGTTTTCATCTAGTTTCTGAGTTTTTAATAATAGAATCAGTATTCAACTATCAATATATTTTTCTTCATCTAGGAAAAAATTTACATATAATCTTCCAACTCAGTACTTTTAGTGTAGTGGAAAAAAGTGATAGTTTTTTTCTACATTGAACTGCTTGCATATCTAAGAAAAACCATACTTAATCACAATATATTTTTATATATGATTTGATTTAAATAATAATTTATTTAAAATTATTATATCTATGTTGATAAGTAAAACATACCTTTTATTTTCTATTCTTTTTTGGTTTTTTTTTTGGAATCTTTCTAGGCCCACAAAATAAATTTTCTGTTTTTAAACTTCTGGAACAACTTGCATTAAATATCTGTTTGTTGAAAGTTTTATGAATTCACTTGTAAAACTGTTTGTACTTTGGGCTTATTTGGTCAGTGATACTTGGTTATTATTTTCATTTATTTAATGTTAGTGTCTATTCACATTTTCCATATCTGCTTACACCAGTTGTATACTTGTTAGTGTATGGTGTTTATAATATTCTTTTATCATTCTGATATTCTCTGATATATATATATATCAGAGAATATATATATATATATTTCTTTTTTAAAGAACCAGTTTTTGGCTTTGATAATCTTTATTTCATCTATTTCTGCTCTTTATTTATTTAAAATTTTTTTTCCTTTTGGGCTTGCTCTGTTTTTCTTTATTCAACTATTTGAGTTTAACACTTAGATAATTTGCTCATTTTGATTAATGTAAATAAAATCATACATTTCCTTGCAAGTATTGCTTTAGTTATATCTGAACTAGTATTTTCCATGAAGTTTACTTCTAACTCTTTTGTAATATCTTTTATGTTTGCTCCACCACACAAAAATTTATTTATGTGTTATATAATTTCCATATCTATGAGAAATTTCTATAGGTATCCTTTATTATTGTTATTTCATTTTCACGTTCAGAGAATATAATCTGACAGATGTGGGGTTTGGGGGGAAATATTGAGGCTTTCTTTGGGGCATAATGCATGTTCAATTTTTGAGTGTTTCATGTGTTTCTGAAAAGAAAGTGTAACTTCTGCATTTTGGATATACAGTTTCAATATTTCTTTGATTGAAGTTAATCACTGTGTTATCTAAATTTTGTAGATCTATGCTTGTTTTTGGTCTGCTTAATTCAACAATTTTTTGAAGATGGATGTTAAAATCTTTTAAAATTGCTGATGTATTTCTTCCTATAATTCTGTCAGTTTTTTAATTTATATATTTGGAGGCTATATTGTAGGATGTAAATGTGTTTTTATCATTATACTTCTATTATTAGCAGCACTTAATTTTCTTCTTTATCTTTTAGTCATTTCTTTCAGGCAATTCTATTTTGTCTCTTATTAAAATTGCAGTACTGGCTTTCTTTTGGTTCACTGCTTCCTGTTACACCTTTTTCCTTCCCTTTCTTTTCAATCTTCAATCTTCTATTTCACTTTATAGACAATATGCTGGATCTGATTTTGTAATTTCAGATTGGTGAGTTTAACCCACTTATATTTATTGTAATTAATGTGATAGGGCTCTTTTGCCACTTTATTTCATATATTCTATTTATTTGACTTTTTGCTTCTGTTTTTGCTTTCCATTGTATTTATTGGATTTTCTTCTGCTGCTTTAAAAGTCATATCTTTCCAATGGCTAGCCTGATTATTGAAATTCTTAGCTACATTTCTGTTTTACTTATCAATTTCAAAACTTTTCAGTAATAATATCTACTTTCTATTAAGATGAATACTTAATCATGCTCTCATATCTCTTCATATCTTTACTCTCTTCCTCCAGCTCTTGCCAAGATCACATTGTTGGATTTAACCCCTGAATTTTTATGGATATACTTATGCTTTTCTCTATTTTTGTGGAATCTTCATGGATCTCCTACCATGATGGTAGAGGGATGCAACATCTATGCTACTCTGCCAGTTTTTAAGAACTATTTTAATTTCTCTCAGCATTTTCCCATAATTTGCATTTTAATTTTTCTTTCTTATTTCTGGATTCTAGAATTAATGTTGTTATCAATGTCAAATAGTGACAGCATTTGGAGAACAGTTTAAACTGTTTACAATTTCTTAGCTATAAGGATTTCATACTTTTGTGAGATTATAAGGTGGTATATTAGAAATAGAGGAGAAAGAAAAATTCTTCAGTGAAATTTAAATGCCCTGTTTTCTGTATTAAATGGTAACTATGGGAGCAAGAGGGTCATGCTAGGTCTCCTGGCCTTTCTTACTTCCTTCTCAGTAAAATCCTTGATGCTGTCTAAATAACCTACATGTTAGATAGATAATGACCAGATCAACTGTATCTCAGCTGAAGAGTTATTTGAATTGGTAAAATACTTATGCCAAGAAAATGCCAATAATATGATGTTTTTGCTAAAAATGTACTACGTCCTTTTGTGAAGAAAGCTGCTTTCATTTTCTCAGCTTTGAGTTAATCAAAGAAGGGAAGGGAATACAGAGGAACTCTCCAAGTGAATTCTTGGAGCAGGTAGCCATGCTGCTGATGAAGTGAGTGGAGCACAAAAAGTGCCATTGGGGAATTACAGTCTTCATTTCTACTCATAGGAATTTCAGGCAACAGTGAAAACATCAGGGAATTTCTGGAGAGAATGGAGGAATCTGTGCCACTCTTGAAAAGATACCAAGTCACTTAAAATATGTTTGCTTTGGATTGTTTTCATCACTTTCCTTTGAAAATTTTTATTCTGGCTTTCTTTTCTCCTTACATTTATGTTTTTAAATTCTTGGCTTTTCTGTATTTTGTTAATAGAAATAATTTAAATACACCTAGAGTTGTACTGTTCTTGTTTTAGGCTAAAGTTTTAACCATCAGAATCAGGAAATACTATTCAAGAAGAGGATACTGGGGTAGAAATCAACTGATATGAAACATTTTCTTCCTTGATAACTTTATGATAGAAATGAATGAGCAAAAAGTGATGGATAAAATGCCAAGGACCAGAGGTGGGGCTCCTGTGAAGGTTATGAACTGGATAATCAGGCCTTGAATAACCAAGACCTGAGCAGGCAGGAAAATTTTCTAAGGCTCAGTGTGTTACTAGCACACAAAGAGTTCTTTTAAGAAACTGTGGTAGATTTTAAATGTCTACTTTTTAAATTTATGAATTCATTTATTTTTTAGGTGTATCAAGCCTGAAGAGAAGTCTCTTGGTGTGGGATTACATGCATTTTGCACAAGGGTATTAGGTAAAAATAGTTATTTTTCCCAACATCACATCAGATCACTATTAAATACTAAGTAGATGAAATCACTCCCTCGGAGTAGCAGTCTAGCAAATATCCCTTCTGCTTGTAAACAGCACTTTGTAATTAGTGTGAGAATGAAGAACAAAAAGAAATAGAGAACTTCTCTTTTTTATTTGAAAAAGACCTATCTGACCTTAATTCTACTTTTCATCAATGCAATTTGAAAAGCAAAGGAACAGGAAATGCTTTGTTAAAGTATAATGTGCATGTGATTGGCCCAAAACATTGCAGAAAAAAATGTAAAGAATCATTAATTCTGTGTTTTTCTCTACTGATGATTTTTATTTTGCATTTATCCTTCAGATTACTTATTTTTTATAATCTAAAAACTTTACAGTAAAAGTAACTTCCAGTTTCTAAAAGTAAAATTTAAAGCAATAGATGTATATTTTGTTAAACTTTATTTGTTCTACGAATAAAGTTAAAATGTTTCCAAACAAAATATATCTTCTTACCTTGCTAATGGATTCTTTCTCCCTTTTAATTGTAGCTGGAATTCCCGCACCTATATATTTTGGAGCTTTAGTGGACTCCACATGTTTGCATTGGGGTACTTTGAAATGTGGTGAGTCAGGGGCATGTAGGATATATGATTCCACCAACTTCAGGTAAAGATAATTTTTTAAATTGCTTTCTAAGCATAGGCAGTGTGTAAAACGGTACCATTCATATCTAACATTTTCTTTGTCAAGGGACTAGATTACTTTTGCCTTTGTTTCCAGAATAGATAGTGGTACTGTATCTCCAATTCTCATTTATATACTAGAATTTTATTTCCTCAATATTTTCAAAGTACTTGATAAATATAAGCATGGGTGGCTTTCAAAAGCTTGTTCCTTAAATTGGTTGCAATCAATATATTGTTGAAGGTCATGGCTGTACAAAAGCTACCTATCTAAATTATATTACTCGCAAGTATCCCCATTTAATCCTACATTATTTCAACATCTTACTAGGTTAAATCCTTACTTCCTTTCACTATCCATTTCTGATCTCTAAAATGGTATTTTTTCTCCCTTATTAAATTTCACTGACACAATATTCTTCATGTCTCTTAAAGCTTTATTATTTTTTTAATAACAGACCTGATTTTGAACAAACCTCATATGATAATATTAACCTGTTTTTTAACAAAACTCTTCCAATTTTCTCTTTTTATTTTCACATTCTTTTCCATTTGGAGACCTGGATTTTGTTTAAATTTATATTAATTTCTCCTTATGGGGCAGTAAGAAAACTCATTTTCTAAAAATGATTTAGCATTATTTAAAATAGTCTAAGGTCTTCTCTTGATCAGTGAAAGGATATATGTCAAGAACTGTGAAGAGAGCAGACAGAATGTGATTCATGTTTTCATCAGTTCCCCTTTCCCCTAAAGTTCCACAGGGGTAATATGGAGGTGGGCACAGATACATACTGTGCATGCAATGGGTTTGCATCACAATTGAGGAAAGCCAAGGATCCCTAGTGTAGGTTGGCCTCATCCTGCTGCTTTGATTCCTGTTCATAGTAGCTTTGGTTAAATGATATTTCAGACAAAATTATTATAGTTGGTACCATCCTCTGTCAGTCAGGTGAATTAGAGTGACCAATGAAGTGTACTCATGAGAAAATTCATCAGAAACTAATACAATGTAGAAACAAGAGTTACATGTTGATGGACAATTCTTCATGGGTTCCTTGAATTTTGGCATATCTTGTCAGCAGAAGCTTTTGTTCTGAACTATCTTTTCAAAGATGTTTGAACAGTAAGTGACCTTGGAAGATAAAAATGGTCTTTTCCTCTGGAGCAGAGTTTTCTGTCCAGGATGATAAAGGTAACATCCCCCTCTGGGGCAAATGTTGGCAGATTTGCTTGCAACCCATTTAAATGATAGGGATTTCCTAAACTCAGGATTGCTTAGCTGTGACCCGAACGCAGTGTGTGCATAACATCCAGCACTTGGGACTTGGGGAATGAAAACTAACCTGAACATGAAGCTTGTGCTGATTACTGTAAAAAAGTCCTTTGTCTCTGACCAAGGAGACTTGTATCTTCTGCCAGTTTCCATGCAGCTATGGCAGGCTAACTTGTTAGCTTAAAATCCGGGTAAGATCTAGGACTCTTTTACAATTCTTGAGAACAAAATACTGATTAACTTAAAAATTGGCCAAAAATGTAAGGATGATCACTTACATTTATTACTATCTAATGAAAAGTGGGGAAAGGATTAAGGAAAATTTGATGGAAGTAAGGCATAGGAAAATAAAAACACACAAAATAATTGAAAATAAAGCCTAAATATACCAGGTTTCACAATAAGTGTAAACCAATTGAACTCGCTTCTTAAAAGATAATGCCTTTCGTATTGAAGTTTTCCAAATTCCAGCTACATGTTGTTTACAAGAGAGAGCCTAAAAATATAATGCAAAGAAAGGTTGAAGATAAAGGTCAGAAAATGTATACCAGACAAATATTAAATCAAGCTTCTGTGGTTATATTAATGACTGTAAGACAAAGTAGAATTTAAAGTGAAAAGAATTAATAGAATTAAAGAAGGGTATTACTTAATAATAAAAAAAGCACTTCACCAAAAATATATAGCAATCATGAATCCATATAAATCTGTCAACATAAACTCAAATATATAAAACAAAAATTCACAAAATTACAAGAAGAAATCTACAATTAGGAAAATTTCAACACACTTCTACAACAAGTGAATATAAAATACAGATGAAAAATTAGTGAGAATATAGAAGATTGAACCATCCAATCGCGCAAAAATTATCTATTGGTAGATATATCCTGATTTTTTTTTTTTTTTTTTTTTTTTTTTGCGGTACGTGGGCCTCTCACTGTTGTGGCCTCTCCCGCTGCGGAGCACAGGCTCCGGACGCGCAGGCTCAGCGGCCATGGCTCACGGGCCCAGCCGCTCCACGGCATGTGGGATCTTCCCGGATCGGGGCACGAACCCGTGTCTCCTGCATCAGCAGGTGGACTCTCAACCACTGCGCCACCAGGGAAGCCCTATCGTGATTTTTTTTAACCCAACTAACAGCAATCATGGGAAAACAATGCAAACCTCATTGTAAAAGAGATTTAAAAAGAAACCCTTTTGCACGTTATTGCTGTGATTCTAAGGAGGGAATAAGATACAGATACACCCAAGAACTAGACCGAGTGATCTACTCCCTCTGTGATCATTCCCAGTATCACTATGAAAAGAACTAGGAAAGGCCTAAGAACCTGGGGGACAGGGAAAAGCAAAGGGAGAATGATCAAATTTGGAGGAGTAAATACAGAGAAATAGAACAGCAAAGAAAACCAAAATAAACAAAGAACAACAACAAAATACTCAAGAAGAGCTTGTAAACTGAAATGTTAAAATACATGAATAAATCCAACAGTAAGAAAGACAAGCACATAAACTACCAATTGAAACATGACTTGATTCCAGATTAAATTTAATCTAAGATAAGAATCTGACAAAGACTTTAAAATAAGTATGTTTAACCAGCTCGATAGGTTTAAAAATCATAAATTGATGGCATAATACCCATTAAAAAATTAATAAGAAATTATGAAAAAATTCTAGCAGAAATAAGAATATCAAAAAGAACTCTTGGAAATATTAGAGATTAAATGGATAGCAGTGAAATAAAAAGAATCCTAAATACATAATAAATTTCGAGTCAACATAAGAATTGGTGAAATGGAAGAGAGTACAAAAGAATTTATCTAGAATGTAAATCAATGATTTGAACTGATTCAACAAAAATGAACTACATAAGTAATGTTAAAGACCAATTAGCAATTAAAGGATATATCTCAGAAATTTTCTAGAACAGAGAATAGAGGAAATGGCAGAGATAAAGAACTAATGGCTTAGAATTCGTTAGAATTTAATAGAGTCATACATTTTCAGATCAAAAGTGCACTTCAAATGCCTAATGGAATAAATTAAATAGACATATCAGAGTGAAATTACAAATGCTCAAGATAAAGAAAAAACATAAACACTACCCAGAGAAATAAACATGTGGCTTATAAAGAAATAACAATTAGACCAATAGCAGATAGGTCGTCAACAACCATAGATCCTAATATCTTTATGATCCTTATTGCTTTGGGTTTGGGTTGAAACAAAAACACAAACCAGAGAGCAAGAAATTATCAAATGTGACTACATATAAAATTTTTTTAAATGTTTGCAACAGAAAACACCATAGACAGTGAAGAATGTTAGAACACAAACTGGAAGCATCTGGAACTCTCATACACTGCTGGCGGTGAATAAAAACTATTGAAAAGAACCTTTGGGCAATATTTACTAAGCCGCATCCTCTAAGATGCTTACACATATTTTCGAGAAACTCTTCCTCACATGCACAAGGAGACATGGCAACAAAGGTTTGTTGCAGTTTTGTTGATATTTAAAAACATTTGAACAAAAGCGTCCCACAGGAAAATGGATAATAAGCCGTGGTGTGTTTGCTACCGAACTCAGGTTCAGCTGCTAGCCACTCAAAAGCCAATACACTGAGAGGCAGTGTCAGTAGAAAGGAAAGGTGCTTTAGTCAGAAAAGCTGCCAATCTGGTAGGAGATTGTTCTGCATCATTCCCACCGAGTGCAGACTGGCTGACTCTGTGTTCGGATGTTATCTTGCCTGAATGATCTGCCTGCAGGATTGCTAAGCGTGCTGTTGGGAGCAGAGAGCTAACCATTCTTTATCTATTTAATTCTTCACTCTTACTTCTTTTTAACTAGGAAAAGAATCAACAGGCTAGGCACAGCATGGTGTGCGTTAAAGAAAGCCTTAAGTCAGGAGTTAGTTTCAATTGTTTAGTGATTTCATTCCTATAATTAGGGTTTTAAAGTTAGGGGCGACAGAAATGGGTAAACAGGAAAAGGGCAGAAGAGTTGCTTTCATGTTCATACATCACAATGTTGTTCAACAGTTAAAAATAAATGATGTAGAACTACATGTATGGGCCTAGTTTTAAAATGGTGGGCCGATAGAAGAACTTTCAAAATAAAAATGTAGGATTATGCCAATTATTTAAAATGTAAAAATATATACAGTAATTGTATAAATTACGAATGGATAGATGCATACTTTGTAAAGCTATAAAAATAAACTAGGAACAAAATCCATAAAATTCAACATAGTGTTACACCTGGGATGGGTTAGAATGTAGTAGGATCACAGGAATTAAATATTTTCTTTTAACCTGGTCTGAAACCAAAATGGCAAAATGTAATCATTTAAAAAACCTGGAAGGTGAGTACAAGTATGCTTAACTCTTTTTTTCCTGCATTCTTGAAATGTTTCCTAATAAAAGAAAATTTTAGAAGTAGAACATGAATATAAGAAGCAGAAATTAATAAATAGACTACACACCATAGAGGTAACCCCAAAAAACCTGTGTTTTCTAGAAGATTGAAATATAATAATTAATAATAACAATAATCTGGAAAGGCAAATAAAGAAAGAGAAGAGGCATAAATAAACACTATTAGGAACTAAAAAGGAAATGTAAGTACAGATACTTAGGAATTTTATACATAATAATTTGGAAACATGTTAAATAGTTTTCTAGATTAATATGTATTATCAAATTTTACTATAAATATATAGAAAACATGAATATTTTCATAGCCATTTACAAATTTTGAATCAGTCAAAAATTCTCATCTTCCAAAGACATCAAGTCCAGAAGCTTTTAAGGCAAGTATTACAAACCTTCAATGAACTGATGATTCCTGCATTATACAAGTTATTCCTAGAAACGGAAAAAGAGGGAAAATTTCCCAATTCATTTTACAAAGCTAGTGCAACCTTGATATTGACATTAGACAAGTTCAGTATAAGGAAAAAAGCATAAGCTGATTTTACTTGTAAATATACATGCAAAAAATTATCAAATTGAATCCAATAAGATATAAAAACTAACAAATAGAGTTTGTTATAGAATTATAATAATAATCTTGGATATTCTGCTAATTACGTACAGAAAAATGATTTAGTGATATTTTACAAATTCACAGCTAAAACTCTGAGCAAACTCAAAAGAGGAGAAAGAAACTTCCTTAACCTGATTAAGATCATCTAAGAAAACACAGGAGTAAATATTATAATTAGTGGTGATTTTTGGAAGCATTCTTATTAAATATTGAATAAAACTGCTATCCCTGTCAGTATTAAATTTAAGTTGAGGAGTCCATTCAATGTAAAAAGATAAAATAAAAACAGTAACAAAAGATTAGCAAAGAGAGAAATAAATTTCGATCGTCTGGATAAAAAAAATCCCAAAACTCATTTTAACAAACATTAGAATTCATAAGTGAGTTCATGAGGTTAATTCATAAGGTTGACGTGCAAAACAATTAGCTGCCGCTCTCCTTATGAGAGTAAAATATTAATAATTAACAATATGCAAAACTATCTTTATAAGTGTTAATATGTTTTAACTTTTTTTGATAGATACATCTACCTTGGATTGCCAGCAGCGCTAAGAGGATCAAGCTATATTCCAGCCTTTTTAATCCTCATTATTTTGAGGAAGCATCGTCTACCAGAGGAAAGTGCCTCTTCAGAAACTATGCTTGAGGCCAAGTTTACGGGGAAGGAAAATGAGGGCAAAGAGACGGACCAAAATTCCAAAGTTTTGAATGATGATGAATTGAAAACTAAACTATAATGCTCTTTTATATCATGCTTCGCAGAATTGGAGAACACACTACAACTTAATTGTTTATAAAATCAATAGAGGTACTTACTGCAGGTAATATTTCCTTGTCTTTAAGAACCTCAACATTTTTCTTTACTCAAGGTAAAAAAATGTTCACTGATGGTTATTTCTGAAGGAACAATGGCATTTGAGATTTTCCTCAGAGGGACATTTATAAACAACCTTCAAAGTAGGATATTAGAACCAGCTTTATTTTTATGTTAAATTGTTAAAACAGCAATTTCTCTTTTCACTCATGCAAAATAAGGGCATATTTCCCACATCTTTTCCAAGTGATTTTAAAATTTCCCATTATGAAAATCTATTTAATTCCATTGAATTTCTGCTTTGATATCAGGATTATTTCGAGACTGAAATTCTTATCTTCTTATGTGAATATTTAAGTATTTTATTCAAATTTATCACTTCATGTGAAAGAGGAGTAAATCTTTTAAATCTATTTTGGAATTGTTCTTTACCTCCTCCTATTCATTCCAGACATGATTCTTTTAAAATAGATTACTCACTAATATGCCATCACTTGATTTCAATTCATTCCCTGCTTTTTGACTCATGTCATATATTTGCTCATTTTGTTCAGACAAACTTAATCAGGTAATTAAAAATCATGTAGCAAAGATTGTTGGATTTTTTTTTTCAGCAATTCAAACCTGGCAACTGAACTCTCTCTTAAAAACAAATGTCTAAGTCAAAGTGTGAAAGGTCAATATTAGAAAAACACTAGTCCTTTTTTTTTCAGTATTTTTTAATTAATTAATTTATTTATTTTTGGTTGTGTTGGGCCTTCGTTGCCGTGCATGGGATTTGTCTAGTTGTGTGGAGCAGGGGCTACTCTTGGTTGCGGTGCGCCGGCTTCTCATTGCGGTGGCTTCTCTTGCTGCAGAGCATGGGCTCTAGGTGCGTGGGCTTCAGTAATAGTGGCACGTGGGCTCAGTAGCTATGGCTGACGGGCTCTAAAGTGCAGGCTCAGTAATTGTGGTGCATGGGCTTAGTTGCTCCGTGGCATGTGAGATCTTCCCAGATCAGGGCTCGAACCCGTATCCCTTGCATTGGCAGGCGGATTCTTAACCACTGTGCCACCAGGGAAGTCCCGAAAGACACTAGTCCTTAAAGGCTGTTTGTATTGCCAGATGTTATCCAAAAAATCAGTTTCCCAGATTCAGGAGGCCTCCTTAGTCTAATGTTTATGTCACCCAAGGTGTCCTAAGTTAGAACACAAACACGAGTTTTCTTTACGTCTTCTTAGAGAATGAAGTGTTTAAAAAGTAGCTTCTGTTATGGAACTGAGGTTAATAAAATTCAAGATGTACATTTAAAACTAAATCTAGCCTTATTATTATTTTGTGGCTTAGGGATACAATAAAAGTATGAAAGGATTTTAGAGACACAGGAGGACTTATGGATGATATGGAGTTTCTGGTTCAAGAGAGTAGAATGAACAGCCATGTTTATCTACTTCTTATTCTCCCTCCCACTGAAAGGACAGTCAATATAGATGCAATGATACAACTCCCTTAAGGGTGAGGAAGATGTGGAGAGGGAGGATTGGAGAAGTGGGTGATCAATATACTCTGATTATTTATGTGTCATATAAAGGGAATGGGAGTGTCTCCAGGGATAGAACAGGGTGGCAGGAGCTGTCATTCAGGATGCACTTAGAAGGAGCCTGGAATGTAGGTAGGAACCTCTGAATTGAAAGTTCAAAGAATACAAGTTAGACAGAAAATAGACCACAAGCTAGACAGGAAATAGGCCAGTTAACTGAAGGACTGTCTACGTATACTTTGCAGACCATTATGATTTCCTGAGAATTGGATGCATCATTTAAGGAGAAAGCAACAGAGAGGACTGGGTAGAACAGGTTTGAGGGGAAGATTTAAGAGTTCAGTTCTCTGCTCACGAAGTCTGAGACTTCATCAAGACTGTGATTCAAGACAGGAACAGTGTTGACACTGGAGAGAGGAGCTAAAACCATTGGAAGTGAGGAGTTCCAACTCAGGGGACGTGTGGCAGATGAGGGACAGTTGTGTGTTAGGGTCAGATGACATGAAACTTGGAGCTGCTTTATTTGGGAAGGGAGGAAATGGGGAGAATGCTCTGGAAGCTAAAAGAGGAGCAAGGACTCACCCTATATCCAGAGAGTTGTGAGAAAAAGTCAACAGTTACCACATGAGTTGCTTTTGGGGGAAGCATTGTCCTCAGGACAAACCCAGATTTTGGTGAGGCTGCAGCCGTGAAGAGAATGCTGGTTTATGAGTTTGAGAATATGGACAGTTTTGGAGATGAGGGACTCTGAGTTCCAGGGGACAAACTGAAAGGGGGCAGATTTCAAAATTGGAGTCTGAGAGAAAAAGTTGATAATTAGAGGTATATGGAAATTAGAGAATGAAAATTAGAAGAAGGGGAACGAGAGCCATCTGGAATTCTGGGACTTTTTAGGTAACTGACATAATGAGGTTAGTCCTGATAGATTTCAAGGCAGATAGTGTTGGCGACACTGTGAGTGTCAAAATTAGGAGGGGTCATGACTGGGCTTCCTCATGACCCCTTGTCATGGAGGCAAACTGGAGAATCAAAATCTTACTTGAGTACCTGTGGCTCTTTCTTGACTTCTATTGATGGGTTTAAGTTGATCAGAGAAAGCTGAGTCTTAACTCTGTGCACAGTTCACCCACTTGAATACCCTCAATGGAGCAGGGTAGGCCCAGAGAGACATGATTTTGGACCCAGTGTCTTGGGCTCACTTTTATCCCCTGCTGGGAATGATGGCATTTTACTCTAGGGTTCTCTTTTGACACTTCTTGGTGGAGGAAAGAAAATCAGAGGAAAGTGAGTATTGGAGTGCTCTCTGACCTCTCCTGACCTCTGTTGTTCAAGTCCATGAGGCCTGGGGAAGTCAGTTATTATTCTGAGCATTTGTCCTCCCTCAGGATAGGGCAGAAGTAAAGGCACAGCAGACGGAAGTAGAGGAGAGAAACAGCAGGAAAGCTGTAGTGGGAAGTCTAGGATCGTTCATTGTCTTATTTAATACTGTGAGGAGTCTAAGTTTATGGAATTAGAAACGGTTTAATGTATTATTTATAATTCTCAATATAACTGATATTTATGGGAACTTTAAAAATAAGTACATAGAAAAACCACAAAAATTGGGAAAAAACATAAAGGGGAGGAGAGGAATGCTTCATATTTTATAGCATGGAGTTAAAATATATTTTAAGCTTAATAAATTCAGATAAAATTAGCAAACACATCTTATCAGAATTGCTGAGAAGTGATTGTCTCTGTAGCACTGGAAGCAGGAAGAAAAGCAAAGAACAATGCATTTGCCTTTCATTTTTGTCCCTTTTGTACTCTGATTTCTTTTCTCTTGTGCATGTAAAATAAAATGAAAAAAAATTTCATAAAGAATACACATCAGCAAAAACAATAATAATAAAAGAAATAAAATAGGGCATTTTACAGAAAGGGAAGAACTGAGTCCTCCAGTTGTGAGATTTTCAAAGGTTCTCCAATGGGTGCGTATTTATTTACTTATATTTTTAGTTTATTATTTTTTAACATCTTTATTGGAGTATAATTGCTTTACAATATTGTGTCAGTTGCTGCTGTATCACAAAGTGAATCAGCTATACATATACATATATCCCCATATCTCCTCCCTCTTGAGTCTCCCTCCCGCCCTCCCTATCCCACCCCTCTATATGGTCACAAAGCACAGAGCTGATCTCCCTGTGCTATGCGGCTGCTTCCCACTAGCTATCTATTTTACATTTGGTAGTGTATATATGTCCATGTCACTCTCTCACTTCGTCCAATGGATGTTTATTGAGCAATTTTTTTCTCGTTTCTGTCCTTGGTTCTAGAGGATATGTGTCTTGGTGTGTGTATGTAAGGAAAGTGGTGATGAACTAAGTTGTAGGCTGTAAAATTCAAGCGGGTGTCATTTTATTAGGATGAATAAACATACACAGAAGACAATGACAGAACGACAAATAACAGCACACGGTAACTTCAAACCCTGTGGACATATGGTGAGTCACTAAGTAATCAGAGTTTTTTGCAAAAACTTCCCATTCTGTTTTTGGGAAACATTGCGGAAGCATGCTAATTGGTAAGGGATTTCTTTCCAAAAGAAGAAGACAAAGCTTTCTAGGAAGACACCTTGCCCTTTTTCCTTCTTCCTTCTGGAAGTGAAGATATTAGGCCTCAAGGAGGAGCAAGAAGCCATCTTGCCACCAAGAGGCAAAAGCATAGGGATGAAAGATGATGAAACACGGTGTAGCAGGAAGACAGGGAGAGCCCGGCCACCAGCAGTGGCAGGGCTGAGTTTTGTGGGCTTTTAAGTTTACCAAATGTGAGAGGAAGGCCTATAAAAAATTTCAAAATGATGAATACAAAATAAAATTAAAAGTGGTAATTTACTTAGAATGAGAAAAAAAATTCACAAGTTCCATGTGATATGCTTTCAGACATGATCATGATTTCTTTTTTTAAAAAAGCACTACTGCAAACATTAGAGTTAAATGGGATATTTAATTTTAATAAAGCTTTCCTGCTACTATTGCCATTTCTATTCAACATTATGTCCTAGCCACAGAAATGGGAAGAAAAAGAATTAAAATTTGTAAGGATAAGAAAAGAAACAAAAAATAAAACTATCAGTGACATGTTTGTATTGCAGAAAATCCACAAGTTACTATAGATGAGCTATCAACATGATTAAGTGAATTTTAACAAAGTTCACTGGTTACGAGGGCAATCCACAAAATCAAATGCAGCTGTTCATATATCAATAGCAATTAGGAAATGATATTAGTAAAGCATATTATTTAGTGTAGCATCAAAAAAACACAAAAAACAAAAAATAAAACTACATTGAAATCCTAGCAATAAATCTTATAACAGGTGTCTAAGACCTCTATCCCCCAATACTGCAAAGCAGTATTCAGAGAAATTAAGACCTACATCATGTTCATTTCTTGAAAGATTTAATATTTTAAGGATGTCGGTTCTCCCAAATTTTATCTATAAGTTCAGTGAAATCTCAAACAAAATCCCAGTAGTTTTTGAAATGTGGATATTGACAAGATTAATTTGGCCTTTACATGGAAATGTAAAGGGCCAAGAAGAAATCAAAGCAATCTTGAAGGGTAAAGTTGGAGAAGCCCACCACCAGATATTAAGACCTATAAAGCTAAAGGAATTAAGCCAGTGTGATATTGACAATAGTCTCCCATCCCTGGTGCCACTCTCTTCCTTGCAGAGACCTTCTTCACCCCATGCAGAGTCCAACACCATGTGGTGCTGAGCTGCTCTTTTCCTACCCGGAAACCCTTCTTACCCTTTTCAGGTTCCAACACCTCACATCCGGCCTTCACTCCGCTCTCCCCAACAGTGATGTCTTCTTCACCGTATTCAGGTCTGACACCCATGGCAGGGTGCCCCATGTGTGATGTACCCCTTATACTCCTGTGATGGTTGGTGCTATGTGTCAACTTGGCTGGGACATAATATCCAGATATTTGGTCAAACATTATTCTAGATATTTCTGTGAAGGACTTTTTTAGATGAAATTAACATTTAAATCAGTAGACTTTGAGTAAAGCAGATTACCTTCCGTAGTGTGGGTGGGCCTCACCCAATCAGTCAAAAGCCTTAATAAAAAAAGATGGGCTTCCCCTAAGGAAGAAGAAATTCTCCCAGCAGACTGCCTCTGGACTAAAACTGCAACACCAACCCTTCCCTGGGTCTCTAGGCTACCCCCCTACTACCTATCTATCTATCTATCTATCTATCTATCTATCTATATCTATCTATCTATATCTATCTATCTATATCTATCTATCTATCTATATCTATCTATCTATCTATCTATCTATCTATCATCTATCTCCTCTTGGTTTTGTTTCTCTGGAAAACCCGACTAATAGACCCTTCCTTGGATTCTGACACCTATGCTAGACTATCCCTCTTATGGACACTCTCCTAACACTGCTTGGACTCCTGGGCTTTTACACCCACTCAGGTTCCTGTAGTTCCCCTTAAACAGCTTTCCTCCACCTGCACCTACCTACATACCTACTTTCTTGGCCCCATCTAATGGCTCAGGATTGAATTATTCTGGAAGGAAAAGGACAAGACAAAGAAAGGGAAAGAAAAGAGAAGACCAGGAAAGGAAGGAGGGGAAGAAAACAATTGAATATTTGATAAATTTTAGAAAGTGAATATTATGTTGGATGTTATGTATCCAGAGAGTAGATGCATATTGCTAAGTGTATTTTACACTAAGTTCACTTATGGTCTAGGTCGAGATTAATAAGTGCTATTACACAACATTGTAGCCTTGAAATTTATGTTGATTTCCTATTGCCTCCTGCTCTAGGATGAATAGAAACAAAGAGCTTCTTTTATTGATTGTATATTTAAAATGCTTTAACATTTATTCAACCACATAGTAGGCATAAGAAATCTTGGAAGTGATTTTTTAAAATTTATGAACCATGTATCTAATTTTTAAATTTATTACTCGAGAGATTTGTGGATCCAACAAACAACTGCCTGAGATTATTTTCATGTTTTTAAACAAGGCACTTACTTTCCTTTTAACTGTTCTCAAATTTATAGCCTGTTATATATGTATATGACTTATATATGTGACTCATACAGGGCACAAATTATAGAAATGGCCCAAGTAGTACTCAGAGCTTTATTATAAACAAAGCTACTGAAGTAAAGCCTGGTGTGTGATAAAAACAAAATATGAAACTTTTCTTGCAATCAGCCCTAAGAAAAATTCAAGCAAATGTTACTTTAAAATAAAATGGAATGAAATAAAAAGGAAATCACAAGACTCTTCAAGCCCTCAGATGTCTGTAATTCCTATGTGTATGGCTATTAGCATAACTGATACCATCTTGAGCACTAACAGTTTCTCCTGTCCTTCTGCTGACTCTACACAGGACTGTACTGTACAGTAAATCACTTCTCTGTCATGAGGGGATTCATGGTTAATAGATACTGTTTACTAATCACTAGGAACAGGTAGCCTTTAGTCCCCAGTGATGAAAACCTTCCCTGACGTATTCTCAGCATCCACAAGACTAGTTACCCATTCATAAATCTTGAGTTAGGAATGCCCGTCCTCTTTCCAAGCAACTACCCCTTTCCCTAGGTCAACTAAAATCGTCCCAGTGGCCCCTTGGCAGTGTGAGTGCAGCTGTGAACCCTTCTGGATCGTTGTCTGCCCAGTCCTATCGTGTGAATGTTACCCTATAATAAACTGATCCATTAATTATATTGAGCTGCCTGCCTTGTTTCTCGGTTTCAAGATGGCTTCTCAGTTCAGTGGGCATTTTTCATTCCTTCCATCCTCCAACACTGTTGAAGTCAATTTCTAAATAAAATAATAACATATCCTAATGAAATATCAAGCTTGATAGATTCAAAAGACATCCTTCACGAATTCAGAAAGATACATGCACCCCAACATCCAGAGCAGCATTATTCACAATAGCCAGAATATGGAAACAACCTAAGTGTTTATGAATGAATGAATAAAGAAGAGGTGGTATATATAGATATACACACACACATACACATATACACAATGGAATATTTTTCGACCATAAAAAGAAATGAAATCTTGCCATTTGTGACAACATGGATGGGCCTGGAAGGTATATTATGCTTAGTGAAATAAATCAGTTAGAGAGAGATAAATATTGTATGTTTTTCCTTATGTGAGGAATCTAAGAATAAAACAAGTGAATGAATATAACAAAACAGAAACAGCCTCACAGATACAGAGAACAAACTGGTGGTTACCACAGGAGAGAGAGGCGGGGGGAGGAGGAAAATAGAGGAAGGGGATTAAGAGATACAAACTGTCAGTTATAAAATAAATAGGTCACGGGGATGTAGAGCACAGGGAATATAATAAATATTTTATAATAACTTTGTATGGTATGTAATCTATAAAAATATCAAATCACTATGTTGTTCACATGAAAGTAATATAATATTGTAAGTCAACTATACTTCAACAAAAATATACATCCTTCACCAGTATCATTTTTGATAACTAAATGAAATGACGGCAATAGAAATTATGAAGGGAGGGGAAGAGAGAGAGAGATTCTTCCCAAAGTAAAGATATACTATGCTGAGTTTCTTAGAATGGTTAGTATGGGGGAAGACATATTTAAGTGGCTTTAATATGTGTGGAAAACCTCATTCTTTTCATAGCTCTGCATGTTTCCTTAAGACCTGGGAGAAAAATCCCTTGCAGACCCAGCATAGTACACACCTAATAACGTCTAGCAACTTCGCCACATTGGAAATATTCTTGTAGTCATCCCAAACATCAGATGTATTTGCAAGATTACACCTTTTCTTCCACCTTTATTCTTAATGGCATTATTTTTTATTTTCTTATCAGTTGTCTAGAGACTTTATATTAATGAACAGATCATAAGAATATGGGAGATATTGCTGGGTGAACATCACTAGAACTCTTTATGCACAGGTGCTAGGGATAAATCTTTGGGTTAAAAAATCCAGCATAACAAAACCAGACTCACTGTTTTAAAAAAATTTCCAGTCAGTCTTAAAAAAATTCAACTGAGAAGTTAGAAGGAACTCAATAGAAACAAAATAAAAGCCTTCTTGCCTGATGACTTGGCCCTGTGGAATGAGTGAGTTTAGGAAAGGTCTATTTCAGAATGATAGCTGTACTTAGAATTGTTTACCAAATAGATAATTTCCTAGTTATTGGAGAATATATTGACTAGCATCAGGTGAGGGAAAGGAAGAGAGGTACTCTCATATAATTCAAATAGGTCTTGAAAATTCCTAAAGTTAACTGAAACACACTTTCCTTTACATCAAGGGAATAAAAGTGAGACTTCTGGTTTCAGCTCAGACATTCAGAGAGCAGGAAACAGTATTGCATCCATACTCTTATAATAAGAAAAAGCTGGAAAAAATGTAAATTACAACTTTTCTTGAACCCATCAGTGAGCTGAGGTTAGTGGATAAACAGCTAACTGGATAGCTAGAGTCAGGATCCCGCAGGGAGAAGCAGGATTTGAACATTTACTGACTTGGGGCAGAAACCACTTAATACCAAGTAAGTCAGTACAAGATTCAGATGGAAATTTTTAATGAGTTGCTAAAGACCAAGTGTGGGTTGGCATGAGAAAGTGAAGCCCCTGAAGGTGGCCAACAGAAGGGGGTTCACACCTCTTGCAGCTGATTCCTCAGAACCTCCACCAGCCATTCGGGGGAGGTTAGAGAGGACACCAGGGGTGCCAGCTGGGGCAGAACAGCAGCTCCTTTTCCCATTCTGCTCAGACCAGTCTCCCTTTTCTCCTCTAAGGAATGGAAGCTTTTCTCTTCAGTGGGGATGGTCAACAAAAACTGTAGCTTGAGGGTGCTGGTGAAAACTCCCGCAGCTGGGAAGGAAAGCAGGAAGAAAAGCTCCACTCCTGGGAGAGGGGCACGTCACCCGCAAACGCTGGTTTACCCAGTCTGCCTGTCTCCCTCCTCCATATCCACGTCCACCCATGGTAACAAGCATACAGAGACTTCCCTGGTGGCACAGTGGTTAAGAATCCGCCTGCCAATGCAGGGGACACGGGTTTGAGCCCTGGTCCAGGATGGTCCCACATGCCGCGGAGCAACTAAGCCTGTGCGCCACAACTACTGAGCCCACGCACAGCAACTACTGAAGCCCACGCGCCTGGAACCCTGCTCTGCAACGAGAAGCACCGCAGTGAGAAGCCGGCGCACCGCAATGAAGAGTAGCACACGACTAGAGAAAGCCCGCGAGCAGCAACGAAGACCCAACACAGCCAAAACTAAATAAATAAATTATATATATAAACCCCAAGCATACAGTAAAAATAAAAGTGGGATATATTGGGGACAGCAGCAAGAGACAGATTGTTTGTGGGTAACAGGGCAAAGGGAGAACCAAATCCACATGGGGAGTAGACCCTAAATACAAGGTTTCCCTAGAGGAATTTGAAGCCCTTGATGCACTGAGGGTAACCATAGCAACAACAGACTTCAAACCCAGCCCCACTCCTGATAGAAACCCCATGCTACAGGCCTAGTAGAAGGAAAGATGTGCTCATCTCCAAGTAGGAAAAATATTTACCTCTGTATCAACTGTCCTATACTACATTTATGACCTTCAACAAAAAATTATGACATAAAAAGGTAATAAAAAACACAGTCTGAATAGGCAAAGCAATCATCCAAACCAAACTCAGATATAAAACAGAGTACAGACATATTATTAGAATCATTAAACAAATGAAGGGTTTTTAAAGATGAATGTGACTCAAAGGAACATTTTTACAGAGGGTTTAAATGTATAGAATCATTATTGGTAAGATCAGTCTTAAACAAAATGGGGAATAGACAAAAGATTTTTGGTGCTAATCATCTCACTTTTCTGTTACCTTTGCTCTTGCTTTCTGAATATCTTCATTGTTTTCCATTTCCACTCCTTTTAAAAACCTATTGCTTTAAAATGATTAGAATCTCACTTCTACTGTGAAGTACCTGATAAATATATGATCTCTTCCAATCTAAACAAAGTCTCAATTCAAAGGTATAAGCTTCTAAGGATAGAACTTGAAACAGCCTCGAGTTTAACAATGGAGACTGGTTGGGAGTCAGAGGTGTGTCTGTGGGTTTTTGTTGTTGTTGTTTTTTAGTGATAATTTTTAAATTTCTACCTTTCAACTACTTCTACCAACACTCCCTTTACAAAACGTTTTAGTCTTATAAACTATGACAGTCAGGTTTGGAGTTGGTGTTGGGGAAATCACACTGCTTGTCTAATCATCTTCTTGGTTTCCAGGTGGTGAGCAAGTCTACTTAGGAAGGGTAGAAGGCATGCAAGAGGAGAGTGACAATGGCCACTGCCAAATTTGTTGTGATAAACTCTCAATACTTTTTTTGGAGGGGGTAAAATCTCCAGAAATATATATGTTGAAATTGCAACAGAGAGACTAGCATGGTCCCTATGAATGAGACACATGAACACTTTTTTATTCTATTATAGTATTGATTACAGTGTATATTATCCTACATTTATATGCCTATTCTCCACCTCATTTGTGGGCTCCCAAAGGGCCAAGATTCTATTTCATAAATGTTTTTATCTCATGCTTAGCATGTAGATGGCAGTCAAAAACCACTTTTTTGACATTAAAAAATTTTTTTTTTGTTGAAAGATATTAAAGAAAATCTTCAAAACATCAGAAATCATCACTCCCTATCCAATGACTTAATACAGCTATTTTTATTTTTGCACATTTTTAGTTCTTATTTATAACATTCATGTGACTGGCATTTTTGGAGTTCATTTACTCATTCACTCATTCATTCTTTCAAAAATAATTGATAAAGCACCTATTTGTCTGGCACCAAGCTAGATCTTGGGAATAAAATAAGTAGGTAAAATGAGTTCACTTCCTAATTTCCTAGAGCTGATGACTAGTGGGGGAGACAGACAGGTATTAAATAATCATAATAAATGTAAAATTACCATTTTGATAAGTGCTGCATTACTACAAATATACTGGAAAATTTCTCACCAATTAAGAATTCTGAGACATTGAAGGAATGGTGATTAAGCTTAGATCTGAATTCTGAGAAGCAGTTACATGGTAAAAAAGAGTATTTCAGGAGAGAGAAATATCATGATCAAAGATCCCATTGCATGAAAATGGAAGGGAGTGTGAAGACATGGTGTAAATAAGGAGACCTCAGTCTGGATACTCAAGTCTTTCTTCAGAGCAGGAAGGCATTCTTCCACTACATCTCTGATTAATGCTTCTTTTCCAACTCTGATTTCTTCCTCAAAAATAGATTTCTTAGGTTGGTGCTTTAGTTTGTCCTCTAAGTCACCTACCTTTCTTTTACAAATTGTTTCTTTACCTTTTTCTTCCATATTTTCACAGATTTTTCAAATGTATCTTCTTTATCATGGATTTGGGGTTTTGGCCATTGTCTTCTTTCAATTTTATCCAATGCATATTTTAACTACATCTTGCATTATTTTGCTTCCTTGAAAATTTTACTTATCATATTCTTACCTCTGTTGAATTTTTTCCCCTAGGATCTGTATTCATGTTTAATAAATGCCATTGAATTAAATATTAATATTTATTTTGGATTCCTGGGTTCTGAAGTAGATCAAATAATCTACTGTATATGTGTTAATGTTCCTTTCCTTCACTGCACATATCACATATAAATATATTCTTTTAATTTATAGAACTTTATAACATTTTATTCTTTAATCTTCTTAATGTTCTTCTTCCCCTTTAAAGTGTAAGCTCATCAAGAAAAAAAA
>NW_020176571.1:15976499-16123664 GCF_003031525.2 Neophocaena asiaeorientalis asiaeorientalis | reverse complement strand
TGAACATCATTAATCATTAGAGAAATGCAAATCAAAACTACAATGAAATATCATCTCACACCGGTCAGAACGGCCATCATCAAAAAATCTACAACCGGGGAGGAGCTTCAAGATGGCGGAAAAGTAAGACGCTGAGCTCACCTTCCTCTCCACAAATACATCAGAAATACATCTACATGTGGAACAACTCCTACAGAACACCTACTTTAAAGGAGCTCCAGAGACGGGCGCGAGCCGCAGCTAAAAGCGCGGACTCAGGGCTTCCCTGGTGGCACAGTGGTGGAGAGTCGGCCTGCTGATGCAGGGGACACGGGTTCGTGCCCCGGTCCGGGAGGATCCCACATGCCACGGAGCAGCTGGGCCCTTGAGCCATGGCCGCTGAGCCTGCGCGTCCAGAGCCTGTGCTCGCAACGGACGGGCATGAGACGCTAAGGCTGCTGCTGCCGCCAGCAAGAAGCCTGTGTGCAAGCACAGGTCACTATCCACACCCCCTTTCCGGGGAGCCTGTGCAGCCCGCCACTGCCAGGGTCCCGGGATCCAGGAACAACTTCCCCGGGAGAATGCACGGTGCGCCTCAGGCTGTTTCAACGTCACACCTGCCTCTGCCGTCTCAGGCATCCGTACCCCGCCCTCCCACCGGACTGAGTGAGCCAGAGCCCCCGAGTCAGCGGCTCCTTTAACCCCGTCCTGTCTGAGGGAAGAACAGACGCCCTCAGGCGACCTACACGCAGAGGCGGGGCCAAATCCAAAGCTGAGCCCCTTGGAGCTGTGAGAACAAAGAAGAGAAAGGGAAATCTCTCCCAGCAGCCTCAGGAGCAGCGGATTAAATCTCCACAATCAACTTGATGTACCCTGCGTCTGTGGAATACATGAATAGACAACGAATCATCCCAAATCAAGGAGGTGGGCTTTGGGAGCAAAGATATATATATTTTTTCCCCTTTTCCTCTGTTTGTGAGTGTGTATGTGTATGCTTCTGTGTGTGATTTTGTCAGTATAGCTTTGCTTTTACCATTTGTCCTAGGGTTCTATCCATCCGTTTTTGTTTTTGTTACTTTAAAAAATTTTTTTTCTTAATAACTATCTTTTATTTTAAGAACTTTATTTTATTTTATTTCACTTTATTTTATTTTATCTTCTTCCTTCCTTCCTCTCTCTCTCTCTCTCTTTCTTTCATATTTTCTCCCTTTTATTCTGAGCTGTGTGGATGAAAGGCTCTTGGTGCTGCAGCCAGGAGTCAGTGCTGTGCCTCTGAGGTGGGAGAGCCAACTTTAGGACACTGGTCCACAGGAGACCTCCCGGCTCCATGTAATATCAAACGGCGAAAATCTCCCAGAGATCTCCATCTTCATCCCAGCTTCACTCAACGACCAGCAAGCTACAGTGCTGGACACCCTATGCCAAACAACTAGCAGGACAGGAACACAACCCCATCCATTAGCAGAGAGGCTGCCTAAAATCATAATAAGTCCACAGACACCCCCAAAACACACTACCAGACGTGGACCTGCCCACCAGAAAGACAAGATCCAGCCTCATCCACCAGAACACAGGCACTATTCCCCTCCACCAGGAACCCTACACAACCCACTGAACAAACCTTAGCCGCTGGGGACAGGCACAAAAAACAATGGGAACTACGAACCTGCAGCCTGAGAAAAGGAGACCCCAAACACAGTACGTTAAGCAAAATGAGAAGACAGAAAAACACACAGCAGATGAAGGAGCAAGGTAAAAACCCACCAGACCTAACAAATGAAGAGGAAATAGGCAGTCTGCCTGAAAAAGAATTCAGAATAATGATAGTAAAGATGATCCAAAATCTTGGATATCGAATAGTCAAAATGCAAGAAACATTTAACAAGGACCTAGAAGAACTAAAGAGCAATCGAACAATGATGAACAACACAATAAATGAAATTAAAAATTCTGTAGAAGGGATCAATAGCAGAATAACTGAGGTAGAAGAACGGATAAGTGACCTGGAAGATAAAGTAGTGAAAATAACTACTGCAGAGCAGAATAAAGAAGAAAGAATGAAAAGAACTGAGGACAGTCTCAGAGAACTCTGGGACATTAAATACACCAACATTCGAATTATAGGGGTTCCAGAATAAGAAGAGAAAAAGAAAGGGAATGAGAAAATATTTGAAGAGATTATAGTTGAAAACTTCCCTAGTATGGGAAAGGAAATAGTTGGTCAAGTCCAGGAAGCACAGAGAGTCTCATACAGGATAAATCCAAGGAGAAACATGCCAAGACACATATTAATCAGACCACCAAAAATTAAATACAAAGACAAAATATTAAAAGCAGCAAGGGAAAAACAACAAATAACACACAAGGGAATCCCCACAAGGTTAACTGCTGATCTTTCAGCAGACACTCTGCAAGCCAGAAGGGAGTTGGCAGGACTTATTTAAAGTGATGAAGGAGAAAATCCTACAACCAAGGTTACTCTACTCAGCAAGGATCTCGTTCAGATTTGATGGAGAAATTGAAACCTTTACAGAGAAGCAAAGGATAAGAGAATTCAGCACTACCAAACCAGCTTTACAACAAATGCTAAAGGAACTTCTCTAGGCAGGAAACACAGAGAAGGGAAAGACCTGCAATAACAAAGCCAAAACAATTAAGAAACTGGGAATAGGAACATGCATATTGATAATTACCTTAAATATAAATGGATTAAATGTTCCAACCAAAAGACATATACTGGCTGAATGGATACAAAAACAAGACCCGTATATATGCTGAAGAGGGTGTGGAGGAAAGGGAACCCTCTTGCACTGTTAGTGGGAATGTAAATTGACACAGCCACTATGGAGAACAGTATGGAGGTTCCTCAAAAAACTAAAAATAGAACTACCATACGACCCAGCAATCCCACTACTGGGCATATAGCCTGTGAAAACCATAATTCAAAAAGAGTCATGTACCACAATGTTCATTGCAGCTCTATTTACAATAGCCAGGCCATGGAAGCAACCTAAGTGTCCATCAACAGATGAATGGATAAAGAAGATGTTGCAAATATATACAATGGAATATTAGTCAGCCATAAAAAGAAACGAAATTGAGTTATTTGTAGTGAGGTGGATGGACCTAGAGTCTGTCATACAGAGTGAAGTAAGTCAGAAAGAGGAAAACAAATGCTGTATGCTAACACATATATTTGGAATCTAAAAAAAAAAAAAAAAATGGTCCTGAAGAACGTAGGGGCAAGATGGGAATAAAGACTAGAGCAGAATAAAGAAGAAAGAATGAAAAGAACTGAGGACAGTCTCAGAGAACTCTGGGACATTAAATACACCAACATTCGAATTATAGGGGTTCCAGAATAAGAAGAGAAAAAGAAAGGGAATGAGAAAATATTTGAAGAGATTATAGTTGAAAACTTCCCTAGTATGGGAAAGGAAATAGTTGGTCAAGTCCAGGAAGCACAGAGAGTCTCATACAGGATAAATCCAAGGAGAAACATGCCAAGACACATATTAATCAGACCACCAAAAATTAAATACAAAGACAAAATATTAAAAGCAGCAAGGGAAAAACAACAAATAACACACAAGGGAATCCCCACAAGGTTAACTGCTGATCTTTCAGCAGACACTCTGCAAGCCAGAAGGGAGTTGGCAGGACTTATTTAAAGTGATGAAGGAGAAAATCCTACAACCAAGGTTACTCTACTCAGCAAGGATCTCGTTCAGATTTGATGGAGAAATTGAAACGTTTACAGAGAAGCAAAGGATAAGAGAATTCAGCACTACCAAACCAGCTTTACAACAAATGCTAAAGGAACTTCTCTAGGCAGGAAACACAGAGAAGGGAAAGACCTGCAATAACAAAGCCAAAACAATTAAGAAACTGGGAATAGGAACATGCATATTGATAATTACCTTAAATATAAATTGATTAAATGTTCCAACCAAAAGACATATACTGGCTGAATGGATACAAAAACAAGACCCGTATATATGCTGAAGAGGGTGTGGAGGAAAGGGAACCCTCTTGCACTGTTAGTGGGAATGTAAATTGACACAGCCACTATGGAGAACAGTATGGAGGTTCCTCAAAAAACTAAAAATAGAACTACCATACGACCCAGCAATCCCACTACTGGGCATATAGCCTGTGAAAACCATAATTCAAAAAGAGTCATGTACCACAATGTTCATTGCAGCTCTATTTACAATAGCCAGGCCATGGAAGCAACCTAAGTGTCCATCAACAGATGAATGGATAAAGAAGATGTTGCAAATATATACAATGGAATATTAGTCAGCCATAAAAAGAAACGAAATTGAGTTATTTGTAGTGAGGTGGATGGACCTAGAGTCTGTCATACAGAGTGAAGTAAGTCAGAAAGAGGAAAACAAATGCTGTATGCTAACACATATATTTGGAATCTAAAAAAAAAAAAAAAATGGTCCTGAAGAACGTAGGGGCAAGATGGGAATAAAGACACAGACCTACTAAAGAATGGACTTGAGGATATGGGGAGGGGGAAGGGTAAGCTGGGACAAAGTGAGAGATTGGCATGGACATATATACACTACCAAACGTAAAATAGATAGCCAGTGGGAAGCAGCCGCATAGCACAGGGAGATCAGCTCAGTGCTTTGTGACCACCTAGAGGGATGGGATAAGGAAGGTGGGAGTGAGGGAGACGCAAGAGGGAAGAGATATGGGGACATATGTATATGTATAATTGATTCCCTTTGTTATAAAACAGAAACTAACACACCATTGTAAAGCGCTCCATGAGATAGTGTAGTTCTTTGTTTTTGTTTACTGTCATATTTTATTTTACCTGTCAGATTTTTGACATTCGATAATTGGTAAAGAAATAAATATTCAAGATAGTGCCTTTATTTTCTCTGCAATGTTTTAAAACACAGCTCTGTAATTTTCTATCTTTTTTTAATGATACAAGATCCCATGAGACCCATCAACCAGCTGTGGGTGATTTTTCCAAATTTCTGCTTTTGTGATTAATGAATCTTTTCTCAGGTTTACTGTTTGAGAATAGGTTAATATATATGACTTCCAGTGTAATTCTGAGTTTGTAGCAAGCATTCATGTTGTGTGACTTTGGTATACTCAGGAACATCTTCTCCTGTCATGTGGCTTGTTTTTTTGTGTCTCTTTTTCAAGGGCTCTATGTGAATTTTTTTTTAAAGGAGATGTCCTGGCTGTATCACAGATGTTTTGAATCAGAATCTCATGTGGGTGTATGATTGTGGTTTCTTTTAAAAAAGTGTTTCATAGTTGAATCTGATGACCTGCATTTTTTTTTTTTTTTTGCCATTCAGAATAAAAACTACAACTTCTAGCATTCACTATAATAAAGCTGCCATCACTAGCAAATGCAGTATTCAAATATTTGTTCTCATTCACTCTACTTCTTATCCTACTTGTGAGGGTGTGAAAGATCTCTGTGCACCAAACAGAAACACACAAAAAGCCATGCAATTGAGAGTTGGTAAATGATTTGGTGCAGACTCCATTTCTGCCAGAGAGCAGACAAACAAAATGAAGACACATCTTTTAAATGGGCTTTGCTTTCTCAGGTTAATGTCAGCGTTTCTTAATCCATATCCATGGGCTTGAAAGAAACTTAACACATTCTGTAATATGTTGTCTGACAGTTGCAGCTTGGAAATTTTCTATTAGTTCTATTTCTTCAGCAGTATTTTAATGAGAGGTTGGAAGAAGATGTATCAAGTGCTGATAGTCAAATTAGAAATTAATAAGGTCTGGGAAATACATGACTTAACACATGAATGACAGATGTCACGATAGCATAAGCCCTCCATTATACTAGACTTTAGGCTTGAGTAACATAGTCCAAACTGGTTTTGGTTCTTGTTTTAAAAAGAAAGGTATTAAGCTTTTCTTCTTATTTAGACTATTAATTTCTCTCTTCCTTTTTCACCTCTACCTATCTTCTAGTCACCGGTTTTATTGCGTTACAATTACCTGAGCAAATACATTTTCTTCTATTACATATTAACCATACATTTCACTTTAAATTTTGTATGGATCATATATTATAATCTTAACCACAAATGCATAGCCACACCTTAACAATGAGTACTCCCATTT
The DNA here is from genome assembly GCF_003031525.2 of Neophocaena asiaeorientalis asiaeorientalis. Taxonomy (NCBI): domain Eukaryota; kingdom Metazoa; phylum Chordata; class Mammalia; order Artiodactyla; family Phocoenidae; genus Neophocaena; species Neophocaena asiaeorientalis. Next base: position 16,117,556 of record NW_020176571.1, on the reverse strand, counting down.
TTTCCCATTTATAGTTTGTTTCATTGTCATAAATTCATAGGTGATTCATTGTTCCATCATTAGTATAGAATGTGAAAATTGTCAGTGAAGGGACCAGGAACTGCTCAAAAATAACATCCTACTCAATTAATACAATGTTAGTTGAAAACACAGCAGCAGAAGAATTTTTTTCTCCCCTTAAATATGTGTTTCACGGTCCACTGCGGCATCACTACTTAACGGTTCTAAATTCGCTTCGTTCACGGATTTTCTTTCATTTTCTGATGTCTTGATATCTTTTCCTTGATATTTTTTCTTCATAACAGAAATTAATACAACATATAAAACAAGAGCTGGGAGTTTTAAGCCTGTAGTCAAGCCAAAGAAAGTATTTCTGTGAAAAGAGAAAAAAAGCCAGTTTTTACTTGGAAAACACTTTACAGTGTTGCTCTTCAGTATGCAGAAGGCCTTTAAAAAATGATGTTTGAAATCTTACATAAAAACATTGAAGTAGCAATTTCAGTGATTCTTTTGATTGGAGCATAAGAAGTTTGTGATTATTTTTAAAGGACTATTAACCCACAGAAACTAAGGATGGTTCACGATCTGCCCAAGTGCTATCCGTAAAATAAGGTATATTTGGAATGTTTAACTTTCTCAGAGACAGATTAGTTCATGTGTAATGAGAACAGATTATAAAGGAAATCAACCGACTGTGAGATAATCAGATTGAATCCATTTATATTGAACCAGGAGCCAATGTTTACCTTATAGGCTTGCTGTCTACGAAGCCCTGCCCTGTGGTCTACTGAAAATTTTTCACAAAGCCACATAAAATTACCTAGTACATACACATGGTCTAGTCCAAGGGTTCTCAGCTTTGATTGAACATAAGAATCACATAAGGAGATTTTAAAACTCCCATTCCCCAGGGCACACCCCCTGACCAATTAAATCAAAATTGAAGTAAGTATTTCAAAATAGAAGTTAGCATTTTTGGGGAATTCCCTGGTGGTCCAGTGGTTAGGACTCCATGTTTTTACTGCTAAGGGTGCGGGTTCAATCCCTGGTTGGGGAACTAAGATCCTGCAAGCTGCATGGCACAGCCAAAAAAGGAAAAAAATTAATTAATATTTTTTAAAGCTCCTCAGGTGATTATTATGAGCAGGAAAGATTGATGACCACTGACCTGGTAGGTTGGGAAGCAGTCGCCTCATAACGTTATTAACTAAATGTTGAGAAGCTTTATGCAAAAGATACTTTGAACAATTATTAGGTTTAACTGAATGGAATTAATTCTATAACTTTTAGTTGTTTACAAAGTTTATTAAATGGTAGCTATAATTCCTAATATTATTATTACCCTGAAAATATCTCATTCTTTAGTAATTAACATAGTCAAAGGAAAAAATCAATTAATGAAATATATTTATGACAGCTTACCCATATAATGTGGAATTGTATATCCGACAAGACCCTTGCTTCCCATAGTTGTTGACAGACCACTTCATACAAGCTCTATCAATCAGAGCCCCAAAATATATAGGAGCTGGAATTCCTCCTGCAACATAAGATGAGAAGATGTCAACCCAAGGAACATATTTCAAAGGAAAAAGTGATATTCCACTCTGATATATTTGGATTATGTAGAAATTAAAAATTTTGAAAAAAAAATTTTGGAGCACTTGTCCATTGATTTGGCCTAACTCTACTCAAGAATCAAGATTATGAGGAATCTCCAAAGCTCAAATCACATACAATAGCATAGACATCTTTTATCTACCCTCACCATGCCAACACATATAGGGAAGAAGGAAGATTATATGCCTGTACATTGTTCTTCTTATAATGCCAATTAAGCCTGGTTGGTAAAAAGGAGAATGTTGTCAGTAAAACATAGAAGTTATATTGGTTCATATGTAATTTTTCTTAGGCAAGGACAGCTAGAATAGCAGGAGTAGAGTTATAACTTCACAGGGAAAGGGAAAATCTCTCAGCTCAATTGCTGCAAAGGCAAGAGATTTTTCAACTCTATTTTTAAGTAAATTAAAAGGTGGGGGCTTCCCTAGTGCCACAGTGGTTGAGAATCTGCCTGCTAATGCAGGGGACACGGGTTCGAGCCCTGGTCTGGGAGGATCCAATATGCCACGGAGCAACTAGGCCCGTGAGCCGCAACTACTGAGCCTGCGCGTCTGGAGCCTGTGCTCCACAACAAGAGAGGCCGCGATAGTGAGAGGCCCGTACACCGCGATGAAGAGTGGCCCCCTCTTGCCACAACTAGAGAAAGCCCTCACACAGAAACGAAGACCCAACACAGCAATAATTAATTAATTAATTAATAAACTCCTACCCCCAACATCTAAAAAAAAAAATCTTAAAAAAAAAAAAAACGGTGAATGTCAACACTAGGACTTCCTACCCAGAGAAGCACAGGCCCAGCTTCACTGAGTGCTAGGCTCCTGGTAGGCTGTGCTTTTTGTTTTTTGGCCTCAGGGCTCCACTCCCACCTTCTTGGAGTCATGAAGCATTTTTTCTCCATTGATTGTGTTCTTTTTTTTGCGGTACGCGGGCCTCTCACTGTTATGGCCTCTCCCATTGCGGAGCACAGGCTCTGTACGTGCAGGCTCAGTGGCCATGGCTCACGGGCCCAGCCGCCCTGCGGCACACGGGATCCTCCCGGACCGGGGCACGAACCCGTGTCCCCTGCATCGGCAGGTGGACTCTCAACCACTGCGCCACCAGGGAAGCCCGATTGTATTCATTTTTAATACCTCCTGAAGCAGCCTGGGCTGTCCAAGGGCCTGTGGTGCTGAATTTTGCTTCTGTTGATGTTCTGATCATAACGATACCTAGGTTTCTTCAGTGGCCTGTACCTAACCCAGTTTTTATTTGTAGTGTATGATTTTGCAGAATTTGAGGATTTTCAGGAACACACATGTTGTCTTATAGCAGAAGTGCCCATCTGCTTTTACTGCTATTTTAATAAACTCTGACATTGACTCCTAATTCTAAGCATTAGTAACTTGACCAGATTTTATAGATATGCTAATTTTCAAATTTTATATTGTTACATAAAAATGGTAGTGATTCATAGTTTACAGTTTTGCCAATTTCATTTACTTTTAATCAGTCTCAATTTTCTGAGAGTGAGAACTCTTAGAATGTCAAGGAACTGGTGTCTGAGACGAATATATCTGAGGAAAACTGTTACTGGATTAGGAATTCACAGGTTTCTACAAATCTAAGCCATTCCTTTGAAAAATGAAAACTGTGTGCCAACAATTTATTTTTCTTATATAAAAATAGCACTAGTTTGATCAAACTTAATGAATTAAATGTTTCAGGTAACAAACGTGGTCTTATATTATTGAAAATTGAAAACTTCAGATAACTTGTTTTCCAAATACCTGTTTCAGTTTAATATACCTTCCACAATTTACATTGTGTTCAGACAGTTGTTTGTGACTGGACATTTGGTCCTCAGTATGTATTTCTCCCCTAGAAGAGTTAGATTCCATTGGGCCATATACTGGACGTATCAAAATAGGATGCTCAAAATCAGAATAGCAAAATTCCTTTTTTTCTATTTTATGTCTCTAGAGGAACTTCTTCTATTCTCAATCTCATTTCAGCATATCAGAAGGAATACTAGCTCCCCAAATTCTCTTTCTATCTGCTAACTTCTATAGCTTAGATTCTAGGCGTGAGGCATCTCCATTGGATCTAGAGGAACTGCCAGGATTGGACAGAGAGCTACAAAAGACAAGGTAGAAACTTTAATGCACATAGCTAACTGAAAGAAGGCAGTCTGAAAAACTACTTACGGTATGATTCCAACTATATGATCCTCTTCCATAAAGTTTGCACTATTCCTGCCAGCTGGAAATAACTATCCTCTTTAGAACTCTTAGCACTTTGTAGCTCACTCACAGCCCTTATCATCCTACGGTACCTCCATCTTCTTCTCTCCCATACCTTTTATATTTTCTCCTTTTACCTTTGAGGATCTGTGATTTTCTCTCAAATATACTTGTTGGACACCTGCTCCATTGTAACTTGGCCATAGTTATGCTTCTTTCTTTTGCTTGCAAGAGTCCCAAGGATTGACACCCTCCCATTTCCTTTTCTTTCAGCCATCGGTGGTTGCCTCCCGGCCATGATCAGTTGCCTACCCCAGTTCCTAGAGCAGTCATGTCCTTTTCCCACTTCCCAGGAATAAGCATATAATGTTAACAGGTCTTAAAAAGCAGTAGCACAGGGGTTAGGTTAGAAGTTGTTAAGCTACCAACAGGAAACTGTATGGTATAAATGGCAAATGGCAACAAAGGGAAAAGGATAATTTTCTAAATCTTGTACTCATCACCTCATCTGAATATTTAGAAATAGGCCTTTAGCCTCTAGATTCTATAGTATTACTATTTGACAGCAACAACAAAACACAACTTCCTAGCTTTCTTTCATTCAGAGCACTCCCCATTCTAAGATGCTCAGTTCTAGAATTTTAGTTCCCATGAAACCAAGCAGAACCCTGTGGGCCCCTGCAAGTACAAAGGTCCCTCCATGTCCCCTGCCTCTTGTTTGTAGAAAAGATGAAGTCTCCCAGGCCTTCCTGAGTCACAAAAGAGCAAGCTCAAGCAGTTAATGATTAGGACAGCAGAGTCACAGAATCTTTCCAGTGTCTGATGTACATCCCTGAGTTGTGTTGCAGATACCATAACTGCCACCAAAGAGAAAAAGCTAACCGCCTAATGACCAGCCTATAGCCATGCCATAAGCTGCTCCATCTACGGCTAGCACAATTCCAAGAACTGGCTTCAGATAATGGGATTAACATTATTGCTCATGATAATCTATATTTTGTGGGCATCAAAATAATTGTAGTTTACTCTGCCTGTATATGTAGGTGGGCCTCTAAAATTATCAGCAAAAAGATACTACAGATCCATGTCGACATCTTCCACTTTAAGACTACAGTGCCCTATGTCGGCATGAAATTATAGAAGATGGACTTTCATCCCTAATCCCATGGAATGGAATGATGTCTGACCAGCAGCTCTTTTGCTCCTTTTCTGTTTGTCTATTTCTGTTCCCCTTAAACCTTAATTATAAAAAACAGATCACTAGGTAACATTTAATCTAACTCCTGACTTGTGCTCTACTTAATGCACACCATGCCTTGCCTAACCTGTTGATTCTTTTCCTAGATTAAAAGGAGTAGGAATGAAGAATTAAGTAATTAAAAAATGATTGACTCTCTATCCCTAGTGCCCTCTTAGCAAACTTGCAAGCAGACCACACGGGCAAGATAGCATCCAAAGAAAGATCAGGAGTAGTCAGCAGGTCTGCATGAAGTGAAAAAATGATGAGGAATCTGACCTCCTGCCTTAATAATTAACTGAGACTATTTCCCCTTTTTCGCTTTAAAAACTATCATGGCTGAGCAGAATCTTCAGAGATGGTTTTGGGATGAGTCTGCCTTCTCCCTAGATTGCTGGCTTTTCTGATTAAAGCAACTTTCCTTTCTACCAACACTTGCCTCTCAAATATTGGCTTTTGAACAGGGAACAGCCAGACCTGAGTTCAGTAACATCCATTCCCTTCTGCATTTTAAATTTCTATTAAAGGTTATCTGCCCCAGCCTTAGACAACTAGTCTGAGGGACTGTGGAAGTCCTCATCTGTTGTTTTGCACAATCTCCCAGGTCTCCTGAGCTGTTTTGGGCATTACCCCCCTCAGCATAGAAGGAAGGTCCTGCACTCTGCATATGGGAAGAAATATTCCTAAGTCTTAAATTCTTGGAGACCACTGATCTTTGTTTTAGAAAGGATATAATACAACTATGATGATGCCTTGTTCTTACAGATTGATTCTAAATAGAACTGACAATGAAATTCTCTTTTAGGTCATTTAGTTCTCCTTTATCTCATTATTTTCCATTTACCACAAACATTAAAATGATATTTTACTTATACCTTTTTAAAGAAACTTTCTGATAATTGGAAATCAGTTACATTCAGTCTTTGATCTTTGACATGAAAATTTATACCTGGAATTTACCATCTACATATTTATCATACCTAGTGTTCGAATAGTTAGTGAATGGAAACCCATGGCAAGTGATTTCAGTTCAGGTTCAACATTTCTGAAATAAGATAAAGGCAAAGCAGCATTAAGCATCTCTAAAATACCAGATTGAGCTAAATATTAAAGCATTTCTCAGTGTTGTTCTTCATGATCCAATGAAAATCCTCAAGTGAAGAGCAGATATTATTTAAAGTTATATTTTCAGTTGTTTTAGAAGGCAAACGTGAATGATATTAACAGTTCTTATTTCTTTACTTATTCAATGTGGTACAATTTCAAGACAGTTTTACAAACATTTCCACATTTGATCCTTAGGAAATCCTGAGATAGTGGTTGGAATAGACTTTATGATATCTATGAAGACAGGGATTTCGTGTGATCTATTCCATTGACACCTGCCATATGAGAGAGCAAATACATTTATGTAGGTCTTGGTCTGAGCAGAACTCTTTTTACTACTTCATTTCTATCATTGCTGTTAACAGAAAAGTTGACTAATATGATTCATAAACTACATAATATAACCAGGAAGGTCAAAAAAGATACCTGTATTCTACTGTCTAGTGTATTTAAATGTCATTTTAAAGGTAGAAAATACACTTGTATCCTCTCAAAATTTAACTCACTTTTGCATTTAGAAAGTTATTTCCACAATTCCATATTTCTATGTTCAATGAGCTGATGATACAACCAACTCTGTAATAACCTAATACATATCAAGCAAAATAAATTATCTGACTGTAGTGGCAAGATGGGGGAGGGTGACTGAGGCTCAGAAGTTCTGTTTTTACTGAAATATTGAATTAACTGATACAAAGGTTTATTTTTTTCTTGAATGACTGTATGTGTTCAGAGATAAGTAAATTTAGTCATTCAACAAACATTTGCCATGTGCCTCCTAGGAGACTCTATGCTAGTCTTTGTTATTGATATAAAGAGATAAATCATGTTTATAGTAACTAAATGCCTTAGATAAGTCATTCAATCTCTCTTAGCCTCAGTTTCCTTATCTGCTAAGTAGTCTTATCTTGTGTGTTGTGAGGATACAATGTAATAAGCTAGCCCTCTAAACCTCAATTTTCTTTACACAAAATTCCCCTTTAAGCCTGTAGGAGAGCTACCCTTGAGTGAGATTCTCAAAAGTATTCAAGAAAGCTTATAAAAGTAAACAGGATAAAAAATTAAACACAGCATAATAAAAATAAAACACAGCAGAGTTATGTATTAAGAAAGAAAATGAATGGAAAGGGTTTTTCCTCTGCTTTTGCAAAAGGCAGGGACACTTCCACTAGCCGAGCTGAGGACACAAAACACTATCCTTGAGGGCAGTGAAGCCATGCCAGTAAGTAGATGAGGTCATGTTATTCAAAGAGGTGAGTTCTTCCCTGAGGAAATTGTCATGAGGGAATCAGCCATGACAGTTAACTAGTCCAGTTAGCTGTCTCTCTCAAATATCAGATTTCTTAAAAGAGCTTTTGGGAAGAGAGAGAATGCAGTTTGTTCCTGGTTGAATTCTCTGTGACAAGTGCCTGAAGTGTCACTTTGCATTGCAGTTGATTTTTTAAAGGGTGTATTTTGGCTTACAAGCTGGATGCAATAAAGGCAAAATTGAGATGTTTGTTATCAACTTGTATTTTTACCCAGGGAGAGGGCTAGTGTGTAGGAGAATTGAGTGGACTTGGGGATAGTGATAATATCTTCCTGAAAGGGAACTTGAAATCTTAGACAACTCAGTGGAAATGATAGACTTATGTGATATAATGACACCCAACACACATACACACATATACAGTGACAATCGCACACACTCCTACATTCACATGGATGCACACTTACAGACCCTCATGCTCATACTTACATGCACACTCTCCACCCACACACACATTTCTATCATGTAAAGTATTGGTCACTGCAGCATGAGTCCTACCTCAATCTGACAGTGATCAGCTCTGTATTTTGATCAACATTTCTCAGGATGGATTCTCCACAAAAAGCACCTCCTATCGTAGCCTTCTGTTTCCCCTGATTCTGTTCTTGCCTCCCAAAGACATATTTTCCACCCAACAGCCAGAGTGATCTTCTCATTGGATAAGATAGTTGTATAATTCTACTGCTCAGATCTCTCTGCTGGCTTCTTAATGCAATGAGAGTAAACTCCAGAGTCTTTACTGTGATCCATAGGGTCTGTTATCTGCACCACGCCTGCTCTCTCATTGTACTTCTTACCTCTTTCTTCTTCGTACAGTCCTCCTGGTCTTGTACATGTCAAGTATGTTCCACCTCAGGATTTTTACCTCCACTGCTACCTTTCCTGGATTGCTCTTCACCTGTTCATATCTGCATGATTTGTACCCTCAATCTTTATTCAGGTCGCATCAAATGACTTTCAATGGAAGGTATCTGAATTAGTACTGCTTCTCCACCCCCTCTTCTTTCTTTGCTTTTCTTTTTTCCTTTCTTTTTTCCTCATCAGGTTATTCTCATCTATGGTCTCCCCTTTCCCACACTGGGGGAACATCAAGTCAGGCTGTGGTGACAGTGGAATGGGGATCCTAAAGCAGACCCTGCCATTGCAATTTGCAGAGACAGAGAGTAATTAAAACCCTAGTTAGTGAAGATGAAGTGCGCCTCCTTCCTCACCAGAATTTAGTGATGGAGGGCTCTGCCAAGGGCCTGAGTAATGTACTATAGACTTGGCTGTTAGGCTTCTTAATGTTTAATTTTTTTGGATGCATGGTGATTAGCTAATTGCATTTTACTGGAGATGCAGGCCGTTGACCTAGTGAGGCTGGAGGTTCAGATGCTCATGGAATGTTGTGGTCTAGTTTGGTGATCCATCTCTTTCAATGGCTCAGACGGGTGATTGAGTAAAAGCCCCAGAAATGCACTTGGTAGACTAACCACACTTTGTAGAGGTGAAGTACGTTGTTTATCATGCACATCCAGATCATAGCTTCAGCCTCAATTGTTCTGTAATATGTGGATTTCTTCACAACTTAACTATTCTTGCAGAGAGGGTGGCTTTTACTAAGAGGAAAGGGGCTCTTATGATGAGTCGTCTTCTATAACTCCTGTCCAATTTTTAAAGATTCCCAGAGTTGGTGGAGCTTTCAAACTCTTGGGAGGGAACAGTCTGAAACTACCATTTCTTTAAAACAGTGTTGTAAAAAAATGCTTTTGAAATTATTTTGAAAAAAGGTTTTCAAATTAATTATTCTTGCAGAAAAGTTGCAAGAATAGTACAAGAATTCCTTCCTCATTCCTGTCATCTGTATTTCCAAGCATTAAAATTTTATTACCTTTTCTATATTTTTACTCTGATTTTTTCTTCCTAATGCTTAACACTTCTTTTTTTTGTGTATTTACATGCTTATTTGTTTATTGCTTCTTCTCCTACACCCATCCACTCTCCCATCCCTCACCCCAATGAAAGCTAATGAAAGGAGAGCCCTTATCACTTTTGTTCACAGTTCCATCCGTGGCCCCTAGAACCATGCCTAACATATATACTGAATGTGTAAATATCAACACTCCTGCTTAGTCTAGTTTTAATAATAGCCTTATGATGTAAGCATTGGGGAATCATTAATAGACTGAAGTTTATATTTTTATTCCACAGTCTGCCTCACAAAAGTTCTCTTTCAATAAAATTGAAGGTTGGTGAGAAATCAATAAATGTTTTTGATAAATGGTAATGTTGATCTTATCACTTTCTTATTAAGATAAAATTATCATCAATGTTGTAACAGTTTTCTCTAAAATTCTCGTTCTCCTCATGAAAAATTTTAAATTAAGAAGCCAAGACTTGTTGAGATGCAAGCTAATTTGGAGTTTTGAGACAACTTCCTGTAATTTAATGAATCTGTAATTTGGCAAATATGGAAAGCTTCTCCTTTTGAGTAGACAGTATTTTATGGTAAGGTAGAGCTTTATCTGTGGAATAAATTAGTATAAATAATTTGACAAGATTTAAGGGTCACTGTGGAATTTAAACAACTGTAGTCTCAGTTTATAGCTTTATACTCATTTTAAAAAACATTAATTTATTTGTTTTCTTTCCCTTCTAAGTCATGCTGTTGGCTGACTGTGAACCTGTTGCTAACTACTTATGTCTTAAAAGTATAACTAGAGGTTAACCCAGATCACCATATTTACACATATATATTTTAATACCTACATGCAAGTCTTTACATGCTTTCACTTTTAGGTGATTGAATGATTAACTTCACCAACAGGCCTTGTATTACCTACTCCCTTCCTAACCCTGCAGTCTTACCTTGTGCCATCTGTCTCACGCAGTATGTTCCAACCAACTGGCTTCTGTTCACTCCTCAAACACATCAGTTCTTTCCTGCCTTGAAGCATTGGCATATAGCCCCTCTCCCTGTAAAGTTCTTCACTTGCTAACTTTAACATACCCTCTAGACCTTTAGATTGTGTCACTGTTTTTGAGAAGTATTTTCTGAGTCCTCTTCCTCACAGCTCCTCACCTCAATCCTAAATTTGTTTTTCCTTTTTATTCCCTTTAATAGCACTCTTTTTTCTTAGTAGTACTAATGACAGTTTGTAATTATGTGTTTATTTTTAAGCTTACTTGCCTTACATAAGTCTTTCCTGTTATACTCTAAACTGTATGAGAACAGGTACTTTATCTGTTTTATTCACCATAGAGTATTCTTCACCAAATGTGGTCTAAATATTTGTCTAATCAGTGAAGAAAAGAACGAATATTGCTCATGTATTTTTCTTTTCTCTACGAGGGTATTTGAGAGACTAGGTCAAAAGCCATTCTTTTAACTAGGATTAAGAACTTTGGAATATCACAGACTGTTTATATTATGTGATCTGGTTCCCCAGTTTTTTTTTTTCAATGGAATCAATAGGTGATTCACTCTGACAGGCCCAACAGGGTATAAGGCATCTCAAAATGAGAAGTTCTTTTATAATCACAACGGGGATTCTTTCACATTGAGGCAGTTGTCGATCAGTCTCTGTCTTAAAATTCTCATTAAGAGGAGAAAGTACGGAATCTAGATTTTGTAGTGGCAAAGGTCAAGGCAAAATTATTATTAATTATGGCAGTGAAATATCACAGTAACCCTAAGAAAATGCACTCTTTAAATGTAACAAAGTATGAATTGGGGTTCCAAATATATTATGGAAAATATGCACATTATTAGGTGTGTTTATAGTCTATGTAAAAATGCTTTTAAAAAGTAATACTCACTTAAAAACCAGCATGATATTTGAGGTGCTTCCCAATGCAGAAGAAAAAAAGATAAATATTTGCACTACTATATAAACATAAAATTTTCTTGTACATTGATCATTTTTGGGGCATTCACCCAACTTCATTGAGTTATTTCTGCTCTGGAAACCATTTACTTCCACACAACTACAGTTATGAAACATCTGAAAAATAGTTTTTGAAATATGACAGAATATATTTACAAAATATGACTGGGCTATAAATATATTCTATTATATTTAAAGACATCTCACTCATCTAAGCTAAAATATTTACAGTTTTTAAAGAAAACATTCTAACAATACAGTTGTTTAAGAATTGAAAGGCAAAATAGTTTCCTGGATTCCTTTATAGACAAGAAAATGTAACTTACTACTAACTTTTCGTACATCCCTAAATTAAAAATTTGGAAAGAATAGAAAAAAAGTAATGTCTGAAACTCTGTAAATTATTTTCTCATCAATATAAAATGTTTAAATATTTCTCTACCACTCACTTTTATTTTCTATAGCACACCTACTTACTCTCTTTAACAATCTCTACAGAGTGTTAGTGACACTCCCTGGGTAGGATTGCCTAGGGAATCCAGAAAATATAGTAGTTTTGGAGGGGTCAAACCTGGGTCGAGAACCACCCATTCGAATGGGGCAAAGTCCAGGGCAAAAGGGACCAGGCACGGATGCTAGAATTCCACTTTGGCCAGCAAATACAACATCTGATTGCATAATGACAGATTATAGGATAGATGATGCCATTACCAGAGAGGTTCAACACAACAGAATACCCTAAAGGTTAGAACACAGCTGGATAAAATTTAGGAACAAATGATTTTAGAAATTTAATTTGGCAGGCAGTTTACGTAGCTAGATGGCTTTAATAAATTCTTTTGTGAGTCTAGGCTAAACTAAGGTTTAAGGGAAATTTGAACCCATTAATGCTAAAGACCAATTACTGAAGGAGGAACTGGGGAAGAATTTGAATTCGTAGTTATCTGATGACCAAGCTTTACTTTTTTTTTACTAAGAATTGTGTGGAGAAATTCTTTATGTAGCAAGCCTATCAGCCAATAAAACAAAACTTAAGTACAAAGGGCATTATTTTGAGTGATTAAGAAGGGATGACTTATTACTAAGAATTTGGTAAAAGAACTCCACAGTGGTCCCTAAATGGTAAAGTATTAAGAAGATGATGTCTCCATAGTAGACAGAGCTCTCTTTAGGATTCTAACATCATGTCTCTTCCAGCCCTTCACGCATGGACAAGGTGGGACCATAGATTAAACGGGGCACTCTCAATGAAAGGCACTATAGCCATGCATATGAGATATGGGTTTTTAAGTATAGTCTTTGGGCCATTTTTGTGCAAATTTATGACTCAGCTTCAAAGAATCTAGGTTCTTCAAAAAGTTCTCAGTGACCTTCATTAATGCAGTTAGTAGGACTATGGGCAAGAAAATGATGGTAAAGTTTGAAAATCAAAGACAGGAGGATGCGGTAGAGAGCAATGATCATAGCTGATAATATTGCTAATATTGGTGATAGGAAAAGGGCCCAGGAAATGGATCCCCAACTTTGTGAGTTATTCAGTGGATTGGAAGTAGAATCGAGAACACCATATCTGATGCCCAGCTATTGGAAGTACTTGGGGGATTGGGGAGAACTCATAATTCGCATGGAAGGGGATATTTTGAGTGAAGAAGAGAGTGGCACTTCTATGGGAGATGTTAGCAATAGGTAAGCAGAATATTAAGTTATCCTGTGTAGGAAAAGTGCCAACCTTGAAAAAAATCAAAATTGGAAGCCAAAAATTGGACAGTCAAGTGAGCATGAAGCCTTGATTAATTTCTTGGAAAGTCAAAAGGGTATTGAGCCTCAAGGTAAACTCTCCAGAATCTATATGCAAGATTGCATATAGATGGATGTCCTGAAAAGGCACCTAGATTGACAAGGGGTTGGCTCAGGATTTTCCCCTAGCATCTGAAGGGTAAAGTACGTCCAACCTAATGGAAATCATATCCTTTAGTCAAATGAGGTGCTTCCTAGAAATCATAAATGTTTTTAAATTTCAAAATGTCATAGTCTTATAAACGCAAGAAGAAAAGGTGGGAGTAATCTCATGAGAATTCAAGCAACAGAAAAACCTGTTTGTGTCTCAAGCAGGATTTTCTGTGAGGCTTTGTTTACACATCACAGCCATCACAATGACAGGCAATAATGGGAATCTTTTTCTATCTTTTTACTGGTGACCTTAGTTGTAGAAACATTTGGTAAGTAATTATCAAAGTTTAAGTAAGTTAAATCAAATCTGCAGTTTTGATTAAGGAGAAGAAAGTAAAAAATAATACTCACAACAGACTTTTTACTGCCACTTGAAGATTTGCATCCTGCCAAACAAGGTGATATGTAAGTTATTCCATTGTCTCCACAGAGTGGTTCCCATTGACTTTGATCACAATTGCAGTCATAGTTGCAATAAGAAAGTGGTACATTTATATGAGATGCCACTGGATTATTTCTGGAAATATATGATAGACATATATCAGAAAGAGAGAAAAGAAGAAGAAAGGAGAAGAGGAAGGAGAAGAGGAAGGAGAAGAGGAAGGAGAAGGAGAAGGAGAAGGAGAAGAAGAAGCAGGAGGAGGAGGGGAGAGGAAGGAAGGAGGAGGACAAAAAGAGAAGGGGAGGGAAAGGAAAAGAAGGAGGAGAGACGAAAAGGAGATGAGAAATAAGGGAAAGGGTTGTCTTTAAATTAAATAGAGATATTTTGCTTGTCCAAAATGGCAAAGTTTATTTTTAGTGCTTAGTAACTTTTTCACCCTTTATCTTTACCCAGACATGATTTATGATGTAGAAAAAGTAAAACATAAAAAAGAAACCAAAGAGGATAGGTAAGACATAGACAAGAGGTCTTTGTGATTCTGTCAAAAAATTCCTCAAAAATCACTTCAGTTTTCTGAGAATTGGTTTCTGTTCAGTAGGGTAATGGCGTTAGACTAAGGTTCTTCCCAGCTCACTGTAAAGTCTCATGAATCTGTGAATGTTAATTAACTAGTTTGAATTTTTAAATCTATATTTTAACTACACAAGGAAAGGATTCAACGTGGTCAAAGCAGAATCCTTAAGGATCAATTTTTAAAAATCAAGAATAATAGAATCAGGCTTCCCTGGTGGCGCAGTGGTTGAGAGTCCGCCTGCCGATGCAGGGGATACGGGTTCGTGCCCCGGTCCGGGAAGATCCCACATGCCGTGGAGCGGTTGGGCCCGTGAGCCATGGCCGTTGAGCCTGCACGTCCGGAGCCTGTGCTCCGCAACGGGAGAGGCCACAGCAGTGAGAGGCCCGCGTACCGCAAAAAAAAAAAAAAAAAAAAAAAAAAAAAAAAAACAAGTGAAAAAGAAAAAAAAAATGCAGCGGGAGAGCCCCCAACAGTGGGAGCCCCGCGTCCCGCAAAAAAAAAAAAAAAAAAAAAAGAATAATAGAATCAGTTGAGAAAGACTAGAAAAACTTCATATGATTTTTTTAATGAAACCATAACAAAGTTTATAATGATTTACTGTGAAACATCGTTGTATTTATAAAATATAATCTTACAATATGGCTAAAATTATTAAATGGATTATTCATATAATTAATTTTCTGCTTATAGATTTTTAAAAATTATTCTTTTGCTTTTTGGTAAAAATCTTGATAAATTATCTTTGAATGAGAAAGTAATTTTCATGAAGAAGAAGGTAGATTCAGAAATTCTGTAATCAATGATTTTACTGAAAGCGTCTAATACCTAATCCTGCTTGGGGACACACGATGGACAGGGAGTGATTTATCATAATGATTAATGACTCAGTCCGGACATTGCAATCAGACAGTCCTGTGTTCACATTAGGTCTGCCACTTCACAGCAATGTGACTACTCTTTCTAAAATTAGATTTGCCATTTGTAAGTCATAAATCCTCATAGAATTTTTTTTGGAAAAAAGTTAATTTAGCTGTTCTCAAACTTTCTGTTCCCAGCAGCCTGTCGATTCTTGAAAAGTATTGAGGACCCCAAGTGTTTTTTGTTCAAGTGGGTTCTACTTATTGATATACATTACTAGAGATTAATAATAAGAAAAATTTAGTACATGAGAATGTGCAAGCACACATATCCTTAGCCAACAGACTGATATTATCATCATCTTGTAGCCTTAGAAAATATCTCTGTACAAGCACAGGGAAGTCTGTTCAATACTCTGTAATAACCTAAATGGGAAAAGAATTGGAAAAAGAATAAATACATGTATAACGAAATCACTTTGCTGTACACCTGAAACTAACATGACATTGTTACTCAACTATGCTCCAATATAAAATAAAAATGAAAAAAAATATCACTATAGACTCATTAGAAAATGAGAATGAAAAAGAAAAATACTATCTTGGTATTAATATAAAAATAGTTTAGAATTTGTTGACCATCTGCAAAAGTCTCAGGGACCCCTGTAGATTCTCAGGCCACATTCTGAGAAACTCTACAGTAATTCATACTCTAAAAACTTACCCCAGTGACTAACATTTCATAAATGCTAAATATATTGATTCTGTTAATAGCCATCACTTAGACTATGAGTTCCATGAGGGCACTGAGGTATCCTATAAATTTTTTGACCTTTAAGGAGGCACTCAGTGAAATTTTATTGAATGAAAAAAGCCCATAGAACTCTAGCTGCCTTCTTTTGAATAGATAGCACAGTTACTGTGCTTGTTTCAGGGAACTGGCTTTAGGTTGAAGCCTGTATGCTTGTGCTGTGAAGTAGCATCGTTCTGGAGTCACTGTATGACTTCAAACAAGCCACAGTTTCTCCGGGTCTCAACTAACAAAGGAAGAGGATATAAGAGGGTCAGGCTGCATAATCTCCAGGATTCTCTTCCCTCTAAAGTTCAATGTTCTAGGTACTCTGTATTTTGATATACCAGAGTGAGTGGTGGTCAATAGGAATATTCAACAACAAACAGGATTAGGAGGGAATGGGGAGATAATTCAAGATTAAGTTGGCAAGCCTCCAAGAATAGGATGATGTTTAGGTAAGCAAATGTGGGAAGATTCGACAGGTTCAAATTGACACCTCATAAGACCCAGAGTTTCAAAGCCCAAAGCCAACAATAAGCAGTGCTAAGGAGCCTGGTTACTAAACTGTGATCGAAGGATCTTTGCTTGTTGCTTGAACGTGAACATTCCTAAACTTAAATTGTTGGCTATATTCAGGAGATGATGAGAAAATCTGCACAGGAATCTTGCCCTTGATTTGGGGTAGAGACTGTAGTACTAGGCATACTGCACAATGCGTGATAATAATGAAAAGTAAAAGCTTTCTAGGTCTAATATGCCATTATGTATAGAGTATTTATCAATTCTGCTAATGAAGACAATACCAGGAGAAACAGAATTAGCTTGCAAAAAAGGAGAATTGAGTGAGGTGTACTGGTTTTCTTATAAAGATAATTGTTAAACATCAGAATTAACTGCAGGTAAAGATTGTTCAGTCACTTTTGGAAAATGTCATTTACATTTCTCTCATGTTTCACCCAAGATCATAGTGGTTAGGATTAAGAGTTTTGGAGTCAAAACCTTCAAATCTGAGTCAGAATCTTAACATTGTTAGATATGTAATCTGTGTATCTTTCTAAGCCTTGCTTTCCTTATCTATAAAATGGGGATAAAAGCACCCATCACTCATTGTAAGCACCCCATAAATAATAACTATTACTATTACAAACTATATGGCTTTTCTTTAAGGAAGGAAAAAAAAGAACTTTTTGAGATCTTAAGAAATGAACGTTTTAAGAATTTGTAAATTGAAATTTCTCTGAGTTGAAAGTTTACTAAAATTGCCATCTGCCTTGTTTGCCTTACTTTCTTTTACATTAGATGGTTTATATATTGTGCTATTGGTATATTGATATATATATTATACAAACCCATCATAAGTCAAGGTTAGTCCAGCAACTGATTTGTTTTCACAGATTAGCGCAAAATTTAATAGGTGAAATAGGAAGGACAACATATGGCTACAAAAGGAAAATTTCGCAATTCCAACCAAGGTAAATTTGAATTTTTTAATGATATATCCTCCTGTAAACACTCCAGATGCAAAAGTTGGTATGGTTATGAATCCTAGAAGTAAGAGAAAAAATGTAATTATATAAATATGGTTATTCTGAATGTCTTTACACATGAAACACTGTATATCAACCAAAATCATCCTATCTTATTACTTCTTAAATAGAAGGCTGGCAGTCCAGGATGGAGGTAGAGGGTCAGTGCACCATGTGGGGGAGATAAAAATAATTTCTTCCTGCCAATGCTGAAGGTTTAGTTTCCTCAGTAGCAAAAGTCAGTGACTAAGAATATCTGTATGTCTGAACATATGGTTTTTATAAGGTGCTTTTTGTCCCCTCCCGGAAAACAACAACAAAATATCATCTTCCTGACACTGAGATTTTTATCCTACCATCTAAAATCCTTTGCATTTCCTTAAAATGAAGAGTTCCCATCCTTAAAAACGTACTACAAATCTGCCCAGTAGTTTAGAATTGAACACTTAAATTAATATCTCTTCTTTATTCATCTAAACACACACATACCCTAAGATGATAAACAGGTCTATATGTGATGTTAAAAATAGTTGATTCCTCTTATAACTTTTCCATTTCATTGTCTTCCAAGATTGATTAAAGATGAAGATCCCTCTAACAAAAAATTTAGGCTGAGAACTTTATTAGGAGTTAAATTTACAGTTTTAACTTTTATCTTAAGTTCAATAAGCACATCCTACAGAATTATATTTTTCTTGTTTACTTATGACCTATTCATATATCACTTGTAAATTCAGCTTAACTTATCAAATATTGGGTTTCTACAATGTGCTGGGCCATGTACTGGGTATTCTACTGCTCTTAAGAATCTTATATTATACAGGGGGTAGAGAAAGAATAATATGAGAAAACCTTCCTTCATAAAGAAGTCTCCTTGTGTCATTGGAAACAGATACTGCAGCAAAAATCCTCTCTAAAATATGAGATTTGTATTGAATTATATAGATACCAGTGATGTGTTTAAATTGATTTTTCTCCTGGAAACATCAATGTCCTA
Organism: Neophocaena asiaeorientalis asiaeorientalis; assembly: GCF_003031525.2. Classification (NCBI taxonomy): domain Eukaryota; kingdom Metazoa; phylum Chordata; class Mammalia; order Artiodactyla; family Phocoenidae; genus Neophocaena; species Neophocaena asiaeorientalis. Next base: position 16,099,119 of record NW_020176571.1, on the reverse strand, counting down.
GTTTTTGTAAGTATCTGGGTCCTGATTCAAAGTCCATGAAGGATAGAAGTATAATAATTACATTACAAAAGGATTCGCCTCAGAAGCTCAGCGCTAGATTATAAGATCCAGTTATGCAGATATCATATCTACATGTTCCATTCACATGTCACTTTTCCTTCAGGAATTCATCTCCTCAAAAATAACATGAGCTGTAACTTCAAATGCAGAACAATGATGATATCACAAGACCCATCGATTTGATAAAATTTGAAAAAAATAAATGAAAATTATATTTAATAAAATGTGAAATTGCCTTCACAACAAAATGTCACTTGGAGCTCAGTGACTCAGTAGCATAGCATTTATCAAGCAACCATAAACAGGTCTTACCAAACAAAATGCTAGTCTCAGATGCTGACTGGCCATACTGCTGTTCTACATATTTGAAGACATAAGTAATAATTCCAATATGGCTGCTGGCTTGTAGCAGTGTCAAAACTAATGTTATAACATACAGGGGATTGGTAAGGATGTTTTTCAAGGACTGGAAAAAACCTATAAAAACATAAAAAGAAAGAAAATATTATAATGCAGCTTACATATATATATTAATATCTTAATCTTGTAAATATAATTTATATAAGATTTCAAATTCCATAAATATATAGCACAGAAAGTCAGAATACCCTGCAATCCTACTAACAGTTTTTTAAAAAAATTCTTTCAGTTTTTTCCATATGTGCCTTAATATTTATTTAATTAGTTCATTTTACTCCAAAATGGGACCAAACATACATGCTGTTTTAGTCAGTGCTTTGTTCGCCTCGTATTTGGTTATTCTTAGCATTCTACCATACAACTGTATACATCATTAGTTCATTTATTCATTCATTTAGCAAACGTTTGGTTTTTAATTGGGTACTAGGCAATATGCTAGGCACTCAAGAAACAAAAGTGAATGAAATGCCATGTCTCTTTTTTATTAGCACTTAATAATATAATCATTATATTAATAATATAATTATTAACTGGAAATTTATCTTAAAGATAGTATAATCCAAAGCTCACAGAAATAAGAAGACTAAGGTTCAAAAATCGTAAAGGTCAATTTAGTACCAGGATTCAGATCTCTTGTTTCCTGGTATATAGCTTTTCTACCATAAAATACTGCCTCAGTAAATCTGGCAGTATTATCCATCAGCTTTCTTAAAGACATATTGTGTCTCAAGTGACATTATGACAACAGTAGGGCAAAAAACCCATGCCTACAAACAGGTGTGTAACAAATCCATAACTTCCGTACCTAGCAAGAATTATGTAATTTGGGTCTATGATCACCAGGTTAACCAGCTGTAATGGGAGTTAAAAGTGGAAGAAACCACTTAGAAAAACAGTGGGAAGTATCAGAGTCTAGCAAGACAGAACCAGATATGGTTACTGAGTTTTGGATGGTGTGGACTTTGAAAGATCTTGTGCTGTAGATCTCTAAAGGTTTCCACTAGATATGGTTAGAACCAAACCTTCTATCCAATGGTAACTAAGAAATAGTTTCATCTGCTTATAATAACAAGAAAAAAGATTAGGGCAAAGGGCATAGAAGGAGAAAAAAGAAGATGTAAGGAAATGTATAGCAGGAATAAATAACATTTTAAATTGTTAGGTCAAAATGCTAAACTTCTCTCCATGGGACTCTCCAATCAGGAAGGACAATTGACTTGTGAGGCATTCTAAGTGAGTTGTGATGTTTGATCAAAAGAAATGGGGTATATGGGCTCACCAAATCATTGAATTTTTGAGGTGAGTGAGAACGTGGATGTCATCTGAACTTCTACACAATCATGATCCACTATATATCCTCAATAATCGCATCAATAAACAACCCATTAAGCTGACTATCTCAGAAAGAAATTGCTCATTTTTGGACAATTTTCCTTGTTCACAATTTTTTTTTGTAATGAACTGATATCTTTATTTCTTTCTAACCAACTAGTCTTGTTTCTACTCAAATTAGATATATTATTTTCTGACTAAATGTTCTTAGTTATTTCATCCATTCCTAGTAACACATAATTAAGAACCTCTTTACTATCTTATTTTGGTCACTATCTTACAAACACAGTTGATAACACAGATGATGTTTACAATCGCCCTATTTTGCATCTTCATTATCCTCTCCATTTTGGGGAGGCTCACAGTCACCACGTTCCTTATTTTTAGATAATCCGCTACTTTTTATGGATTTAATTTGCTTCAGTGTGAAAATAGCATAGACCAAATGAAAATTTATTGGAATGGTATTTTTAGTGTGCGTGTTAAATTTCAAAGACTCCTAAATCAGTGGTGTGCTGGTAAATGTTAAACAACTGATTCTTGGGAAAACAACATTGATTTGAGTATTTCCCAATTTCGGTAATAAATGGTGGTAACTTCTCCCATCATGGCCAATTTCAAGCTACCAATGTGATTGAAAATTTAAGTCTTCTCTCATGAGTCAATACAAGTCACACCATTGCGTTCGGATTACAGTGATGGAGAGGAGAAAGTGACAATAAAAGGAGTGAGGGGAAGAACTGACGAGAGGGAGAAATTGGGCTCCACCTGACAAGCTCTAATGTCACTTCAACTTCAACTTGAAAAGGTTGTCAAGGGTTCAGGCATTGCTCTGCTTTGACTTTTACTATTCTGCCATTTCTGTGCAATCTGAAAACTGCACTATTAACATTGTTTCCACTATCTTGCTCTGACTGCCACTGGATCGTTCCCCAAATTACTGCTCCTAAATTGTTCTCCATTAGCCCTCGGGGCTTATGTTTGAAAGGAAGGGCACCATCAAATGGTGGAGGGCTCTTATTCACATGACTGACTACAATATAACCTTAACTACTACTGTTGCTTGTACTTCATTTTTTAATATTTAGGTAAGCAATTTTTTCTATATAATTACCAAGAAAATAATCTTACTCTATCTAGAGAGAAACTTCCTCTGATTTCCTTCTCCATACTCCATGTCTCCACCTAAGAATAGTTAAGTTGCCCAATTTATAGGCACTCATAATTGTTTATATAGGCACTATACGGCAATTGTCTATATATTTTTTGGTACAACCCCATTATATTGTAAATACTTGGAAAACACAGGCAATATTCTATTACCAGGGCATAGTATGCTTCCTGGGACTATTTGTGAAAGGAAAGAAGGAAAGAAGGAAAGAAGGAAAGGAAGGAAGGAAGGAAGGAAGGAAGGAAGGAAGGAAGGAAGGAAGGAAGGAAGAAAAGAAAGAAAGAGAAAGGAAAGAGAGAGAGAGGGAGGGAGGGAGGAAGGAAGGAAGGAAGGAAGGAAGAGAGAAAGACGTTTTAATCCTCATAGTTTGTACTATGTAATTTGGAAATGAATATATACTCTTTGGTTTACAAATAACAGATATTTTTAGCCTTTGATTGGTTTCTCCCTGCTAAAGATCACAAGCCTAATTCCCTTCCCTTCAGAGTCGATACGTGTTCAGAAAATATTTACAAATTTTAGTAGGAACTTAGAAGAATAATTTAGCCAAATTTAGTAAAGAAGAAATCAAACTTTATTTAGATGACTTGAGTATGACTTATTATTTTGGAATATTCACCCCTCCCTTTCACTGGGATTAACAATTCCAAATTGACTGTTAATGTGAAATACTTACCAGCTACAGTTTCACTAACATTTTGCCCCTGCTTGGTCAAATGAGCCATTTGACTCTTTTCCTCATTTTGCACACGCAAAGATACTGAAGCTTTTTTTTCTTTCCTTGGTTTATCCAAATTTTTGGGCAAGAAAAAGAATGGTATAGAAGAAATAACGGATATTAGTCCAGCCACAAGGAAACCAAGCCACCACGCACCAACCCAACGAGAGTCCTTAGGAGTTATTCTGATAGTGCCTAGAATAAAGAATTAGAAGAAGCCAGTCAAAAATCATTTTGAAATGTAAGAATTTCTGGTAATAATTGTAGTAATTGCTGTCCTTCATAGATGAAGAAAGTAAATGATGTTTCATCAATTCTGAGACACTCTTTTCTTTTTTTCACACTTTTTAATCTTTGAAATAAGTGTAAGTCTAATATTTAATGACATCTTACAATTGCTGTTGTCCAGGAGTCAGTCATGACATTGTTGTCATTGCCTGAGCCTGTGTGAACTTGGTGGCTTTTCTGGTGACATGACAACAGCAGCCACCATTGAACAGTTGAAGCTTGCAAACTATTTAAGGGCCATTTATGGAAAGCATGATACTCATTGTCTGAAAACTTCTATTGACACCATCTCCTGAGGTCAAGAAACCACTAGCAATGAAATTTACAGCACTTCGCAAGAAATTCTCAGAGCCAATAGTTGGGTTTTTTCCTCCTAGAACCTGCATTTCCAACTCCTTGACAGCACAGAGGATGATAATGGTGACGATATACGTATAATGAAAATCTGAGTTTAAAATTTAGACTCTAAATTTTAGGGATAATTTAACCATTTTATTTCAATAATATTTCCCTTTAAAGCTGTGTGAGTGCCATGTATGTGCTATATCTAGACAAGTATAAATGAGCTGTTTCAGTAAATATAAAGCTTCAGTATATATTTAAATTTATAAATATAAACATTCTAATAAGAAAGCATCACACACACACACACACACACACACACACACCATAGATGTTTGAAGCACAATAATGGTGTTGTTACTCTTTGATCTATAAGAAAACTCTTTAACATGAGAAAACATTGACTTGATATATAGAAATAAATTATTAATTCTATTTATTGAAGTGGTTTTCAGATATATACAGCTCTGAGTTTAAAATTGATTTACATGTTCATATTATTCCATAATCAGCAACTCTGACAGACTGCAGAAATGATTGATAAAATCAGTGACTCCATCTGCATGCTAAGTACTTAGTTATCATCCGTCAGAAGTGTCATTTTGATAACATTTTTTTGTGTTCTATCCCTGGTGTACACATAGGAACTAGAGGTCATAACCTGGCTAGACACAGCCTGCCAAAGTGTTTTCTTTTGTTCACACATTGTTTTAAAAATTGAAAACTTCCACATGAAAATCTGGATTCCAGGATTTTCTTGAAAACCAATCAGAAGATTTTGTCAGTGCTGGATCCAAATTTCTTCATGAAAAGAATAGGTTGAGGCTGAGCAGTATATGCACTTTCGGGTGTGTGCAGAGGGCAGTTCACCACCAACAATTCTTCCAAGTTTAACCACCACACCGAACACTCTTTATTCACTTATGTTATCTCGTTGACTCCTTTGGCATTGGAGTTTGCCAAAATGTACTTCACAATACATTTACATCATACCCATAACTGAATAGAAGATATAATAAGAAGAGAAGATATAATAAGGTCTAGAAGTTCAGTGCTAGAAATGGGATCACCATGGACCTAAATACTGTGAGTAGTGATTTCTGACTATAGAAAAGAGGTTACAAATCTATCATTCTAAAGACTTTAACCATTTATATCTGGGTGCTTAGTGATAAAAACAAGGATGAACCTGGAAATGATCGAGTAGAAACACTTGGAATGTGAACCTACTCTATTTCACACATCCAAAATAGAAGACATAACACATTCCATCAGGTCCACGTTTTAGCTTTATATTAAAATACTTTCAGATTGTGGTTATTGTTGGTCTGCTGTGATGTCTACTCTATGTAGTCCTGGTGAAATAGAAAATCACATTTGTTTATTTCTAAACACTAATTACTTATCATATGTTAAGACAGACATCATACTGTTATGTTCTAAAAGAGATGGAAGATCAGTGGCACCAATATTTATGGCTTATTGTGACAAGGGCTACAATAAAGGCATGCTCTTGGTAATTAATAGGGACATTTAACTTGGGGCCAGTAGGAGGTGGTGAAGTAAGGCATCTCTGAAGAGGAGCCACATATTGGAAAAGACTTTAAGAACTATGCAAATCGAGACAGGAGAGAGGGTAAATGTGGGGAAGTGACATTAGTAGGCACATTGAGAGACCTGCAATTATTTGGGGTGAAGTAATCTTAAGTTTGTTAAATTTTCTTATTTTGTGCTTAGTTGTAAAAGCCTGATGTAGATAGGAGCTGAAGTTTATTTTTATTCTAGTTATTAACACATTACCTATTTGTAACTTTTGACAATTAGTCAGCAAAGGGCCACTGAAAGAGTGAATTCAGTTATTTGAAAGAATGGTGTCATGTACTTGAAAAGCATTATCATGTTACCTTGTTCTGATTATACTTACTCAGATCTACGTATCCAACATCCACATACATTTTAGAAAGCAGAGATACGAGTAAAAAGCCAATGATTGGACCAATCATTGTTACTGCAAACAAATTACCTGAAAATATTACAAAACATTTTTATCAAATGCCAGTAATACATGGTTCTTATTCAATTTTTTAAAGTAATAAAATACAATATATTTCTCTAAGTAATTTTTAAAGTAAAAGAATGAGTTTAGGAGCACTGTTATTTCAAGGTACACCCAGGGAAAGTAACCATAAAATCTAATATTTTCTGTACATTACCTAAATAAAAAGAAGAATGTCCTTCTTTAGCAAAATCATCGATGTAAGAAATCCCCAAGGGTGTTATGGGCGTTTCCCCAATTCCACGAAGCATATTACCCAATAGAATATATATCCACATATGTGACCCAGATTCCTTTTCCCAACCTACGTAGACAAGAGAGTGTTTTATCTTAAACATTAATTTTAGCATTCCTTTTGAAGAGTCAACTAACTTAACCATTTAATTATTCCATTTAAGAACTTTTTTACTAATTATAAAGTGATTTATAGTCACGTTACAAAATTTGACAATACAGAAAAAAGCACAAAGAAAACAAGTAAAAATTATCTGCCATCCCTCCACACACACAGTACCACTTCTAATGTTTGTTTATATCTTTCACATTTTTAGTGAACATAAAAATATGCATAATACTCTTTATCTTCTCATGTCAGGATTTTAATGACTGCATAATAGTGTGCTGAATAAGTTTCATCATTTATTTAATCAATTTTTTCTATGTACTCACACGATATTTCTAATTTTTCATTCTGTTAAACAGGGATGCCATGGCTATAATGATAAATAAATCCTTCTGCACATTCCTGATTATTTCCTTAAGATAAAGCAATAAAAGTAGAATTGCTGATTTAAGCAGTTGGGCATATTTTTGTTCTTTACCATATTGAAAATTAACCTCCAAAAGAGAAATTTATACACTCCCCGTAATACATAAAATGTGTCTTTATCCTCTACCTCATTTCTTTTTATTTTTAATCTTTCCTATCTAGTAGGTAGGAAAATCTTTAACTAGTACTATAATTTATAATTAAAACTTATGATTTGTGTTATAATAGGTAAAAAATCTTGAATTGGTGTAAGAATTTGAATTTTTCTTAAACAGTAAAATTGTTTTAACATATTTATACCATGTCCTCCTCTTTATATTAATTGCATATATTCTTTGCCAATTTCATATCAAAATATTCCTCTTATTACTTCTAGAAGGTCTTTATATATAATATATATTAACACTATGATTTTTGTCTTACATATATAAGATGCAAATATTTTTCCCATTTGTCTTTTAAATCAATTTTACTAATGGATATCACAATCTTTTTTTTTTTTTTTTTTTTTTTTTTTTGCGGTACGCGGGCCTCTCACTGTTGTGGCCTCTCCCGTTGTGGAGCACAGGCTCCGGATGCGCAGGCTCAGCGGCCATGGCTCACGGGCCAGTCGCTCGGCGGCATGTGGGATCCTCCCAGACCAGGGCACGAACCCGCGTCCCCTGCATCGGCAGGCGGACTCTCAACCACTGCGCCACCAGGGAAGCCCCCACAATCGTTTTTTAACGATGTATTTAAATTGTTAAATTTTAGAATATTTATTAATGACACTAATATTCACTAGTGCCAGTTCAATTCTTACCTTTTCCCACTATCTCCAGTGATGTTCTATTGAGTAACAAATTTTGATTAATCAAACAAGTTGATAAGCTTGATGTTGAATTCTCTGATGGATTAATAGGGGTGTCTTTAGAATACCTGTAACTGTAAGAACATCACTATATTTACTGAGCATTTTCACTTTTCCCAGAAATACAGAGGAATCTTCCCCTTTATTTGCACCATTCTCTTCTCCAAATTATCAGGATACTCTGTCAGTTTCCCAGCTTATATTTTAGGAGTGGTGATGGGTAACAGTGAAATGGGAGTGTTCACTAAGAAATATAATGCAGTACTCCCCAGGCAAGGTGGAGTACCATGTTGCTCTCATCCTAGCAGTGCTTTATTCTAGGCAACATATGAAATATCTTGGTTTCATGCTTTTAAAAAACTGCTGACTGTATTTATCAATCTTTTGAATTATCTTCAAAGACGGTTACAATCTAAAATTTCAAAATCAATTTATAATCACACACAGTCATATGCCTGACTCTTCAAAACTTAGTTTAAAAAGTTCTAATCCATTTCAATTTGATAAGGAAGCACTAATAGGAACAATAGAATGGACCTAGAATAGGGACAAATGCTGATATTTAAAAATACATGAATGGACCGAAAGGTATTAAGCTTAGTAAAATAAGTCAGGCAGAGAAAGACAAATACTGTATATTTTCACTTACATGTGGAATCTTAAAAAAAAAAAAGAACAAATATAACAAAACAGAAACAGACTCACAGGCACAGAGAACAAACTAGTGGTTACCGGTGAGAACAGGAGTGGGGGAAGGGGGGAATATAGGGTAAGGGCAGTTAAGAGGTACAAACTACTAGGTATAAAATAAGGAAGGAGACCTTCAAGATGGTGGAGGAGTAAGACACGGAGATCACCTTCGTCCCTACAGATACATCAGAAAAACAACTACATGTGGAACAACTCCTACAGAACACCTACTGAACACTGGCAGAAGACCTCAGACTTCCCAAAAGGCAAGAAACTCCCCACGTACCTGGGTAGGGCAAAAGAAAAAAGAAAAAACAGAGACAAAAGAATAAGGACAGGACATGCACCTCTGGGAAAGAGCTGTGAAGGAGGAAAAGTTTCCACACACTAGGAAGCCCCTTCACTGGCAGAGACGGAGGGTGGGAGGGAAGCTTCAGAGCCATGGAAGAGAGCACAGTTTTAGCCACAGCCATTAGAGAAGAAAAAGAAATAAAAGGAATCCAAATCAGAAAAGGAGAAGTAAAGCTGTCACTGTTTGCAGATGCATGATACTAAACATAGAGAATCCTAAAGGTGCTACCGGAAAACTACTAGAGCTAATCAATGAATCTGGTAAAGTTGCAGGATACAAAATTAATGCACAGAAATCTCTTGCATTCCTATACACTAATGATGAAAAATCAGAAAGAGAAATTAAGGAAACACTCCCATTTACCATTGCAACAAAAAGAATAAAATACCTAGGAATAAATCTACCTAAGGAGACAAAAGATGTGCATGCAGAAAACTATAAGACACCGATGAAAGAAATTAAAGATGATACAGATGGAGAGATATACTATGTTCTTGGATTGGAAGAATCAACACTGTGAAAATGACTATACTACCAAAGTAATCTACAGATTCAATGCAATCCTAATCAAATTACCAATGGCATTTTTCACAGTACTAGAATAAAAAAATTCACAATTTGTATGGAAACGCAAAAGACACCAAATAGCCAAAGCAATCTTGAGAAAGAAAAAGGGAGCTCGAGGAATCAGGCTCCTATACTACAAACTACAGTAATCAAGACAGTATGGTACTGGCACAAAAACAGAAATATAGATCAAAGGAACAGGATAGAGAGCCCAGAGATAAACCCATGCACATATGGTCACCTTATTTTTGATGAAGGAGGCAAGAATATACAATGGAGAAAAGACAGCCTTTTCAATAAGTGATGCTGAGAAAACTGGACAGCTACCTGTAAAAGAATGAAATTAGAACACTCCCTAACACCATACACAAAAATAAACTCAAAATGGATTACACACCTAAATGTAAGGCCAGACACTATAAAACTCTTAGAGGAAAACATAGGCAGAACACTCTATGACATAAATCACAGCAAGATCCTTTTTGACCCACCTCCTAGAGAAATGGAAATAAAAACAAAAATAAACAAATGGGACCTAATGAAACTTAAAAGCTTTTGCACAGCAAAGGAAACCATAAACAAGACGAAAAGATAACCCTCAGAATGGGAGAAAATATTTGCAAATGAAGCAACTGACAAAGGATTAATCTTCAAAATTTACAAGCAGCTCATGCAACTCAATGTGAAAAAAGCAACCGAATCCAGAAATGGGCTGAGACCTAAATGGACATTTCTCCAAATAAGATATACGGATTGCCAACAAACACATGAAAGAATGCTCAACATCACTAATCATTAGAGAAATGCAAATCAAAACTACAATGAGGTATCACCTCACTCCAGTCGGAATGGCCATCATCAAAAAAGTCTACCAACAATAAATGTTGGAGAGGGTATAGAGAAAAGGGAACCCTCTTGCACTGTTGGTGGGAATGTAAATTGATACAGCCACTATGGAGAACAGTATGGAGGTTCCTTAAAAAACTAAAAATAGAACTACCATATGACCCAGCAATCCCACTACTGGGCATATACCCTGAGAAAACCATAACTGAAAAAGAGTCATATACCAAAATGTTCATTGCAGCTCTATTTACAATAATCAGGATATGGATGCAACCTATGTGTCCATCAACAGATGAATGGATAAAGAAGATGTGGCACATATATACAATGGAATACTACTCAGCCATAAAAAGAAACAAAATTGAGTTATTTGTAGTGAGGTGGATGGACCTAGAGTCTGTCATACAGAGTGAAGTAAGTCAGAAAGAGAAAAACAAATACTATATGTTAACACATATATTTGGAATCTAAAAAAAAGGTTGTGAAGAACCTAGGGGCAGGACAGGAATAAAGACGCAGACATAAAGAATGGACTTGAGGACACAGGGAGGGGGAAGGGTAAGCTGGGACGAAGTGAGAGAGTGGCATGGACATATATACCCTACCAAATGTAAAATAGATAGCTAGTGGGAAGCAGCCGCATAGCACAGGGAGATCAGCTCCGGTGCTTTGTGAGGACCTAGTGGAGTGGGATAGGGAGGGTGAGAGGGAAACGCAAGAGACAGGAGATATGGGGATATATGTATATGTATAGCTGCTTCACTTTGTTATAAAGCAGAAACTAACATCCCATTGTAAAGCAATTATATTCCAATAAATATGTTAAAAAAAGAAATAAGATACAAAGATGTACAGCACAGGGAATATAGCCAAAATTTTATAACTATAAATGGAGTATAATCTATAAAAATAATGAATCACTATGTTGTACACCTGATACTAATATAATTTGTCCATTATACTTCAATAAAATATATAAATTAAAAATACTGAGGTACCCTGTGAAGTCTGAGGGCAACTTACTCTATGCCAGGCATTATGCTCAGCTCCAAATCACTAGAAATAAAACACACGGTTTTTTTACTTAAAACATCTTACACCCCCTAAGGTAAACATATACAATGAAGGATATGATAAGGTTAATATACCAGGTCCTGAGTTTTCGTAAAGGAGAAAGGGATTATCAGCTTGGCTTGCAGGTTTGGAAAGGTGTGGATTAGAGAAGACTTCACAGTGAGGATTCCATATGAGATGTGTCTTGAAGATGGATAGGAGTTTAATAGACAGACAAAGAAAATCATTCAAAGCTGTAGAAACACTATGAACAAAGCTATGGCATATTATGGCACATTTGGCAAACTGTAGGCCTAGAGTGTGGTCCTCAGTCATGGGAAGCAGTGTAAAATGAGGCTAGGAAGATAGTCAAGGACCAAATCAGTAAGTGACCTGTATATGCAAATAAGCTTAGATATGCAAATGAACCTAGATAGTAATTCATAGGCAAAAGGCTTTCAATACTTTGACTAACAATGAGAAGTATATTTTGCATCACAATCACAATACATGGATATACACACACACACAAATTTATGTACAACCAAAACAAAAAGTTTCACAGAATAATATTTATCCCCACTCTCATTGTGTTTTCTTCTATTCTATGCTATCCTATCCTATCCTATTAAAAAATTTTGGTCTTAATAATCTTAATTGATTTATTGGTCCGTGAGTGGTTCAGGATCTGAAGTTTGAAAAATCCTGCTCTAGGATACGGGACTTCCCTGGTGGTCCAGTGGGTCAGATTCTGAGCTCCCAGGGCAGGTGGCCTGGGTTTAATCCCTGGTTGGGGAACTAGATCCTGCAGGCTGCAGCTAAGAAGTCCACATGCCGCAAGTAAGACCTGGTGCAGCCAAAATAAATAAATATCAAAAATAAAGAAAAATACTGCTCTAGGATATTGGGAGTTTTAAGTGGTAGTAAAATAATTAGATTCTTATTTTTTAAATCAATACTGTAGTATAGAATATGAGTTAGAATGAAGTGGAGTTGGGAGGCAAAAATTCAAGGCCAGAGATGATAGAATCCTCTATCAGGTTAAGGGCAACAACTATGACAGATAACAGGCAGAATAAGCAAGATTTGGTGATCACTGGTCATGTGTATTGAAGTAAAGAATAAGTCTAGGATGAGACCCTTGACTTTAGTTTGAGTTCCTCTGTGGCTAAATGAATCATTGCTGAAAGAGTGAATGTGAAAAATCTGAGCTGGTGATGGCACAGGGATGAATTCTGTTCTGAATATATGGATGCAAAATGTTTGTAGGATGTTAGGTTGGAGATACCCATGAGGTGGTTGGTTATATAGATCTTGAATATAAGATAAACTCACTGTGTACAGTGATAGTTGCATTTAATGCATGTACTCCACACAAATCATGTAGAATGAAGTGATGAAGATTGAAGAGGGAGCTTAGGCAATACTGACCTTATGGTGTCAGTAGCAGAAGGAAAAGATGGGCATGATGGAGAAGCCAAAAGGAGGAAATAAATCAAGAGAGAGTAAGATGATGAAAATAAGAAGGAACAGCACCAGGAAGAAGAAAGAACTTATGAGGGTCAAATAGAGTAATTAATATAGTAACCAAAAGGCATGGCTGTTGGTGTTGATAATGAGTAAGTAATTGATATCTTTAGCAGAAACTGCTCATTGGCTCTCAATATCCATTCTTCTTTCCTTCTATGGTAACAGAACCTGGGATCTTTAGCTGGGAAGGGGACACCTGAAGTAAAGTCTATTTTTCCCAATGACTTTCTATCTGAACGTGAGGTGTAACAAAGTTCTGGCTAATGTGAAGTTGGTAGAAGGGTTATGCTTCTGAAAGTATTTCTTAAGTCTCAGCCTGTGTGCATTCTGTTTCTTCTTATTCTTCTTCCCTTCTATCCTGTTGCAAGGAACAACACTGCCAAAATTTAGACCATGAAGTCAAGGCCAGTCAAGGGCTGGGTTGGCTACAATTTTTTTATGTATAAAATAAGCTCTTATCTTATTTAAGCCATCACTATTTTTGGTTTCCTTTCATTAGTATCTAACTCTAATTAAAACTACACAGTGACTTAGGAAGAAGTCTCAGTGGAGATGGTAGTGGGAAAACCCATACCGCAGTGAGTTGAGTGGAGAAGTTGTAAGCAGCTTTTGGCAGGAAAGAGGTTCTGCAGGAGGCCCCTTTGTCCTGTCACTTTAGCAAAACTACATTGTAACTAACATTTAAATCAGGCGCCCCATACTCTACTCATCACCAACCCAAGTACACCTTTCAAATCTTTTGATCACATGGTGCCTTGCCTAACCTGTTGGTTCTTTCTGTAGATCAAAGAAGTAGAAATGAAGAATGAGTAATTAACAGATGACCAGATCTCTTCCCTAGCTTTCCCTTCAGTAATCTCATGAACAAACTATGTGAACAAGATAGCATCTAAAGAAAAATCACAAGAAACCAACAAGCCTGCACACAGTGGGGGATGGTGATGACTTTGACCCTCTATCTCAATGATTAACTGACATTACTTCCCTTTTCCCTTTAAAAACTTTTATAGCCAAACAGAATCATGGGAGTTGGTTTGGGGGGACATGAGTCCACCTTCTCCCTAGATTGTTGGCATTCCGATTAAAAGCAACTTGCCTTTCTACCAACAATTGCCTCTCAGGTATTGATTTTCGAGTGGTGAGCAGCTGGACCTGAGTTTGGTAACAAAGACTTATTAAATATTATCAAAATCTTGTAGGCAAAGACATGAAATACATATCATACTAAAAAGCTTATTTATTTTCTGTGAAACTACTCATTTATTGCTATTCATATTTTAATATCAATGAGAGTCATGGTAGATAAAACAATTTAATGATTACATAGAAAATATACACCATTTCTACACACACTTAGTGGATATTCTTCTCAAAAGGGGACTGCTTATTTAAAAGGAAAAAAATAAAATTCTACCATTAATTTACAAGGAAATGATCATTGATGGCATAGAGCCACTTACTATCCCATGAAGAAATGAGGTAAAGCAGTCAAAATACTTCCAATTCCCATAACGAAGCAACCAATTCCGATTAGTTTTGGTCTGTGTAATTTGGCTCCAAAGTAACTCACAAATAAAATCACAAGCAAATTTCCTAGAAAGAAAACAAAATTATTTTGATTTGATTGATTATAGCAAACAGTGACTGAGTCCAATTTTGTGTCCAGTAGAATGGAAGGCCACAGAATGGATAAAAATAGAGCATAAGACATGGTACCATTCCTCAAAGATCGGGTAATTTTTTTTTAAATAGACTCTGCCTTTATTTATTTATTCATTCATTCATTTATTATTTACTTATTTATTTATTTTGGCTGTGTTGGGTCTTTGTTGCTGTGCGCGGGCTTTCTCTAGTTGCGGCGAGCTGGGGCTACTCTGTTGTGATGCGTAGCCTTCTTGCTGTGGTGGCTTCTCTTGTTGTGGAGCATGGGCTCTAGGCACGCGGGCTTCAGTAGTTGCAGTACATGAGCTCTGTAGTTGCGGCACGTGAGATCAGTACTTGTGGCACGTGGGCTCAGTAGTTTTGGCTCATGGGCTTAGTTGCTCTGTGGCATGTGGGATCTTCCCAGACCAGGGATCGAACCCGTGTACCCTGCATTGGCAGGTGGATTCTTAACCACTGCACCACTGGGGAAGTCCCCGGGTAATTTAATTACTCGGGATGAAACTCACTTACCTTAAGCCACTCACTATAAAGTTGTGTGGTGTTAATAATAAGCAGAATTGACTTTAGATAAGAATTAAAGTACTTGAATTATTTGGTGATATTAGTGAAGCAAAATTTTATGAAGAATTTGGAGTTGAGTGGATTGTACTGGAATGGAGAAAAATGGACAAAAATACCCGAGGGAAGGTATTTATTCATGCATTTTTCATTCACACCTAGAAATCTTTAAATTCTTATTAAGTACCTGTCATGGGGTTAGAAGCCAGAAATAGAGGAAAAGAATAAACAGTGCATGGTATCTGCTCTAAAAGAACTTACCTACCAGTGACAAAAATAGATAAATGGACAGAAGTACTCTTAGACCACAGAAAGGGGAAGCTTAAATTAATTAGAAGTTTCAGGAAAGTTTCCTGGAGGAGAGGTCACTTGAGATTTAATGTTAGCTATAATTTATTTAGATTCAAAAGAGGAAAAAGACCAATCTAAGTGGTGGGGGTCATGTCCAATTCCAGTCCATCTGGAGCTACAAGTATAATGACGAACAGACAACAACCAAGAATTACTGAACATTTGATGGAAAAAAATAACATGAAGTAAAAGTACCAAACTGAACCAGCAGATAAAGTAACCCATGAAGAAAACAGTTAAATGAGGAAACTAAGAAGAGAAGACATTCTGGAAAAATCCAGTTAGTATCTCTAGAGGTACAAAGGTATGTTGCATCCATAAAATAAGAACTAGCAGACTAAAAATAATAAGAGAACAATAAAGTATTGTTGAAAATTTTAAATACTCTACAGAAATGTACATATTGGGACCTGATACAATAAGATGAAAGATGGCATCAGCAAAGACTGATGGAGTTTCAAGAAAAAAAAAAGGTCGAATTTTAGAAAGAAAAACTTAACGTGAAAAAATAGCCAGAAAATTTAATATTCATATATGTTTCAGAAGAAAATAGAGGGGAAGGAACAAATTTAAATATAGAAAATAAATTTCCTGAGGTAAAGGAAGGCTTAAGACATCAGATAAAAATTTCTACATTTCTCCAGCATAAATAATGTAAAAGAGACCATCTTAGGTATATGTTGGTAAATTTTCTGAAATTCAGGCATAAAGAAGAGGTCCTATCAGTGCATGACAATGATACTGGTAATGATTTCTTATGTATAATATTGTGTTATAACACAGTAGATAACATGCTTTTAATGTTCTGAGAAAAAAAGATTCTGAAGCTTTAATTTCATACTCAAATTATCAGTTGACTATGATAGTAAAATAAATACATTTTCCAATGCAAGGGCTCAGAAAATATGTCTTATGTTCAATTATTTCTGGAAAAAAAAAGCTACTTGAAGATATACTCCAGAAAAACTAAAGATGAGACTTGAAGTCATAAGGTTCAAGAAATAGTGTTAAGAAGGAAACCAGTAAAACTTATAACCGTGTCCAAATAATTGCTTTTAAATAGCTACAAAGTTTAACAAAGATAATAAGAATCAATTCCTCAATATAAAGAGATATACAATGAATTAGAATTTAAAACTAATCACAGTCTAATACTAAAGTTCTAGATGGTTTCATTAAACCTAGAAGGTGGAAAAGTGAAGGATATGTATGGTGTAATAGCCTCTGAATCATGAAAAGGCAGATTCATGACCAAAAGATAGATGGGTCTTCCTTTACACAATTATTTTTTAAACATTCAATAAACAAGTATATTTTTAAAAGGTTAAAAGATAAAGAGCAAACTTGTAAAAAATATGTGTAATCTATACAACAGACATAATTGTTGAATCCCTTCAAATCATTAAAAGGGGGGGAAAGGAAAATGGGCAGAGGTAATCAGTGACCAGTTCATAAAGTAAGAGAAAAGAATGTTAAATAATTATATAAAACCTCACTATTATTGGAGAAATCCAAATTAAAATGAAGACAACAAAACAATATACTCAATGTTCTAAAAAAAAAAAAAGACTTTTAACCCCAAATTTTATACCCAGTTCAACAGTAGAGCCTAACAAAGATTGTTTCAAAATTGTTCTCCTCTCCTCAAATCATCAGAATCATAATCCTCTCTACAACTTTTTTTTGCACTAGGGCATCTTGAGAAAGAGAAGTTTTAGCCCTGCAAAATATTAGTTTGCAGGCAATGAGTTTGTGTAAATCAGGGTTTTTTAACCTCTACACTTTTGACATTCTGGACTAGGTACTTCTTTGTTTTGGAGGCTGTCTTGTGCATTGTGGGATGTTTCAAGGCATCCCTGGCCTCTACCACTAGATGCCAGTGGCATTCCCTAATCCTCAGCAATGACAACCAAAAATATCTCCAGATATTGCCAAATTGCCCCTGGGCAGGGGGTGGGGATGGGGGCAATTTACCCCTGGTTAAGGATCAGTGGTATAGAGCGTATGTGAACACTTTTTTACCTCTGCAAATCTCATTACTAAGTAATAATCAAAACAGAAACAAAAATTACCCATTTCAAAGCTTCCATCAATTAAGCCAACAGTAGAAGATGATATGTCAAATCTCCTTTCTATTTGAGTGATGGAACCTTTCATAATGATTGCACTTAGTGTCTTAGAAATAAAGCTGAGTGACAGGGCTGCCAAGAACATCTAAGAAAAAGCAGAAGGAAAGGGAAAAATAATTAATCATAAGATCACATAAGGCTTATATATGCATAGAATTAAAATAGCTTTTCTTCTTTACTTAGCAATATTTTTATTATAAAAAAGCATACCCACCTTCCTTCTATTCCAGTTGGTACTTCTTAGTCCTTTTAACATTAACATCACTGTACCGATAAAGTACCATTTTCTTTCTTCCTTTCTTTTTAAAGCCAATTTAGTTAGTTATTCCAACCGTGCTGCACAGTATGTGGGATCTTAGTCCTCAACCAGGGATGGAACCTGCACCCCTGCATTGGGAGCACGGAGCCTTAAGCACTGGACCGCCAGGGAAGTCCCTCATTTTCTAACTTGGTGACAACATCAGATTATTAGAGCAGGACAGTCAAAGTTGTTATTTTTTAATTAATGTCATTAGCTGATTTCTAAGAAGCTAGATAATGATGTGAGATGGCCAGGATGACAAGCTATTCTTTTTTTTTTTTTGCGGTATGCGGGCCTCTCACTGTTGTGGCCTCTCCCGTTGCGGAGCACAAGCTCCGGACGCGCAGGCTCAGCAGCCATGGCTCACGGGCCCAGCCGCTCCACGGCATGTGGGATCTTCCCGGACCGGGACACGAACCCGTGTCCCCTGCATCAGCAGGCAGACTCAACCACTGTGCCACCAGGGAGGCCCTGACAAGCTATTCTTTAGTCCCAAATGAACAGCCAAGTCGAACTGTGAGGGGAGTCGCTAGACATTCTCAAAGGTAGTACTTCCAGGAAGTCAGCTGAAAAAATTTTCATTTATAAAACCTCGCTAATATTGGAGAAAACCAAATTAAAATGAAGACAACAAAGCAATATAGTCAGTGTTCTAAAAAAAATAGAAGACTTTCAAGCCCACTGGTTATAGATGTTTTATTTTCAATTTGATTTTAACAAAATTTATTTATTCATCTTTCTTACAGCCCACATTTATATCCATAAGTAAATTCCTTTTACATCCAGTATTATTACCCAGAGTCACAGGATCATCATAAGATTCAGCAATCCCACTTCTGGGTATGTATCCAAAAGTCTTAAAAAAAGGATCTCATAGAGATATTTTCACATCCATGTTTATCACAGCATTATTCAAAATATCCAGGAGGTAGAAGCAATCCAAATGTCCATCAACAGATGGATGGATGAGGGAAATACGGTATATACATATAATGGAATATTATGCAGCCTTAAAAGGAAGGAAATCCTATCACATGCTACAACATGGCTGAGCCTCAAAAACATTATGCTTAGTGAAATAAACCAGTCACAAAAGGACAAATATTGTATGATTCCACCCATATGAAGTATTTAAAGGAGTCAAAATCGTAGAAGCAGGAAATAAAAATTCAGTTCCCCAAAACTGGAAGAAGACAAGAGAGAGTATTAGTATTTAGTAAGTATAGAATTTCAGTGTTGCAGGATGAAAAAGTCTAGAGATTTGTTGTACGACAATATGAATATACCTAATACCACTGAACTGTACCTTCAAAAATTGGTTAAGATGGTAAATTTAACATTATATGTTTTACCACAATAAAAAATGCATTTTCCAGTTGAAAAAAATGTGGGTGGTCTTTTGCTGAGAGAAGTAACATGTCCCACTGGATATGTTCAAATTGTTACTGGCTGAAGGATAATGGTACATTACTACATAATTTCATTTTTTTCCTATAACTTCACTGTGTTGTTGTCCCCTGACCTGTGAAGTTTTATACAGATGTAGAACTTCTTGGTAAACCTTCCCTCCTCCATTTCTCTCCCCACCCTTTACTTAAAGTTCTGTTCTTTTATATAAATATAAATAAATAAATCATATATCTATATAAACATATATATTATATGTGTGTGTGTGTGTGTACAGCCATGGAGTTTTATACAGATGTAGAACTTCTTGGTAAACCTTCCCTCCTCCATTTCTCTCCCCACCCTTTACTTAAAGTTCTGTTCTTTTATATAAATATAAATAAATAAATCATATATATATATACAAACATATGTATTATATGTGTGTGTGTGTGTGTGTGTACACATGTGTGTGTGTAAAGCCATTGAGTTTGTTGCCTCCTTTCAAGAGTGGTGAATGAAAATATCTAATACCTAGTGATTCTTGCCTGTCTGCTTTGTTTTACATATGGAAGCTCCTGTTTCCTTGTCTCTGAATATTCAGTCTTTGTGAAGCCTATCTGGGATGGAGAGGCAGAAATCTTTAGCAGTAGGGTAGTTAAGAGTTAATCTGCATATGGCACCTCACTTCTTCACGAGTGTTGCCAGCCACTTGAGACACCGTTCTGCTCCATATGCCTGGGAGGGCATCAGCCCACGCTCACTACCTCCTGCCCAGGGTAGATGTCTCTGCAGTTTGCTGCTTGCACTAAGTGGGGGAGGGTAATTTGATGATCAGGGGAGATGTTAAACAAGGAAAGAAGCATGTTTTCTCTGATTGAGTGGAATAGCCTATACAGCAACCTGGGACCTCTCTTGATCCCATTATCTGTGGCTTTTGCCTTTGAAACACGCTTGGAAGCCATGTCCATGTTTTTTCAGGTTTCTTTTCCTGCACTTGTCTTGGGCTGTGATTTCTTTCTTTAGCCTAATTCTTTCTACTTCTTACTTTTTAGAAAACTCTCATACTTTCTGATTTACAGAATGTATCTCTTCTTGTTTTCTAGCACATCTACAAGTTGCCTTTAATACATTTTACATTGTTTATTAAAATTGGAGGGGGGAGGAGAAGGCTTCAACCTTATTATTCTGTCTGCCGTATTGAGCTAGAAGTCAAGTTCTGCCTTTCCTTCTCTAATAAATAGAAAAAAAATGTTCTCAGGCTCTCTATCAAACTCAGATGCCTGACACATAATGAGTAAGTATTCAATAAATGTTTTCTGGTTGTTGAATAAATTGTTATTCCCCAAATTTAGGTTATAAATCTGGTACAGAGCTTACATGTAGTGAAACCTCTCATTTCCTAGCTTCCTCAGCTTTTAGATGGAGATAATTACAGTAAAATTGTTATGAAGATTAATTAAAATAATATACATAAAATTTTGGGCACATAGTATTGAGAAATGTCTGCTTTTATTATCACTCTGAGCTGTCATCATTCAGCTTTTGGCTGTAAGTTCGGTCAAATAAAAATAGGACTCTGATCGTTCAGCCAAACACATTTTTTCTCAGGCACTATTTCAGGTGCTGCAGAATCAGTAATGAGCATACTGGCAAAATGATTTATTATTAAAGAAATACTGAGGCAAACTTTTATCTAAATCCTTATCATCAAAACACTAATTGGTAAAATCAGAGAGGAGGGAGTTTCATAAAGTAACAGGACGTCTCAGTAAGCAGATACAAGCATAACCAGATGTAAAACCTGTCCTATATAGAGCAGCTTTCTAAAAGTTCAGAGAAAGATTTTGTAATGTCCATGTCTTCAATCTTAAAAGGAAGATTAGCTCAAGACAAAAGAGAGACTCAATAAAGTCAAAATTCGTACAGTATAATCCTAAATTGGTTTTACAAAGAAGAAAAGGGTAACATGCAAACACAATGGTTACAGTAGGATTCCTCCAATAAGCTAGGACTTCAGAAGGATATGAAATGAGTTAATATAGACAGATTTATAAATGTGCTTTCTTTTACTCTAACTGTAACCCTGAGAGATGGGCATTTTTAACCATGTTCCTAATGTGAGGCTGAATTTCAGAGAAAGAATGATATGATGATTTTCTCAGAACATAAAAAATTAAATAATAATAAAACTGAAATCTCCAATGAAAAATATTAAAAGACAAAAGCATAAGGATAGAGGATTTAAGATTGAAAGATTTCAAAACAGAGATACGAATGTTCACAATCATCAAATAGATTTTAAAATATCACAGGCAGAAAGACACAGCTAGCATTGAGATAAGAGGTAAAGTCTATATTTACCTGCAGTCGTGGCAGGTCAGTCCTTTGTTTATGATGGCAAGAGTCTTAGAATTAAGGTCAGAAAACAGTTCCAAGTTTCTACATTGCCATATGTACAGCCATGATTAACTCAGTTAACTCATAGGAGCCTCAAACAAATTTACTCAGCAAACATTTATCGAGCAACTACAATATGGCAGTTCCTCCACTAAACCTTGGAGTTGAGACAGGCACAGAGTAAGAAAGGAAATAAAAACAATTAAGATGTAATAGATGTCCCCAAAGAACTAATGTTTCCCTGGGCCAATAAACAATTAATGCCAGTATAATAATGTAATGAGTACTGTAATTGCTATACAGTTTTAAATTTATGAGTACACAGAAAAAAGTGATTAATTCTGTCTACACAGGTCAAAGTTTCTATAGATGTGCTAACATTTAAACTAAGTCTTTAGGGGTTAATAGAAGCTTAGAAACCGAAGAAGAAATAAACATTTAAAACAAAATAGGAAACACATGAAAAGCCCCAGAGTGGTGAAAGAACACAGATCATTTGAAAAACAAAAAGAATATCTGTGGGTGGAATATAAGGATAGAAGTATGCCAACCATTGGGAGATCAATCTGCATTTTAAAATGTGATGTAAGGAGATTAAATTTTAGAGGGCTAATTCTGGTAGCCATGAGGAAAATGAATTTATGGCAAATAAATTAATTAGAAAGCTGATTTCAGAAAAAAAGATGAGCAGAGATGGGAAGAGAGGACTAAAAGGTTACAGACACACTTGGAAGAAGTTTAAGAGGAGAACCAATAAGATGTGGGAATAATGGAAAATAAGTATTCTGATTTTGTTTTATAGTTTGTATAATCGTATGTAGTAATACTATTATTGGGGATGAGAAAAAGAGAAGTCTTAGGGTTAAAGACAATAAAATCATCTTTTCAAAACTCAAATTTGAGATGTCTAAAAATAAACATCTACCAAATAAACACAACTAAGGCAGGGGTTGTGCTCAAGAGAGAGTTTTGTCTGGAAGTAGTTTTGAGATTTACCAGGGGATAACTGTACAATTAATCCATATTCAGGCTTATTCCATTAAAAAACTTCCTCCTGCCCCACTGCATCCTCACTTTTCCATAACTCTCTCTCATTTTTTCCAGTCAAAACTGAGAGTTGTTTACGTTTGCATGAATCAGATCTTATTTTTTGCATCAGTTTTTAAACTATCCTCATCAGGCCTAGGATACTTTGGCTATTCCAAACTTTAGTTCAGGGTTTTGTTTCAAACTCTCTTCTCTTTTTATTCTACATACTCTTTCTGGAAAAACTCATAAATTGTCATTGTTTTTATTGCCACCTAAATGCTGATGATTGCCAAATCTATATTTTAAGCCAAGCTTGCTTTTGCTGAGGTTTAGGCTGCTGTTCCAAAGTGCCCGCATTAGAGCTCCATTTTGGTTTTAATGTCCAGATTGCATCCTTTTATTCCTCCCCTTTCACCTCCTCTCCTGTGTCACCACTTAGAATCTACTCTCTTATATATCACATCCAATTAGTCCCCCAAAGCTAAATATTTAATCTTATAAACATCTCTCTTTTTAATATGCTTCACTTTCTATTCCTACCTCAAATGACCATCATCTTACACCCAGAATACTACTGTTTCTAACTGGTGTCTCTTTCCTCACTGTCAACTCTTTTTCACACCACACCCAGGGTGATTTTTAAATACTTATAACTATTTCCACTTCCAATATAGCTGAATAAGTTCCCACTGGACTGATCCAGCAGCAAACAACCATTGTAAAGTCTGAGGGGAAAACAAAAAACACCCAAAAGCATGGGAGAGCAAACAAAAGCAGTCAGATTCTGGACAGGGGTTGACCCTTAAAAGAAGGAAATGCCTAAGGTTAATTTCTCATTCTTATGGCTTTAAGGTAAGGTCACAGTTAGCATTATTCACAAAAGCTAAAATTCTTTTAGAGAAATCACAGTCCTTGTGGCCTGAAGAATGAGAAAGAAGAGTTTACGTTAAAATTTAGGGGAGAATCTCATGAAGGAGAGATCCAGAGAATGGGGAGCCCCAAATTCTGCATATAAACTGTCCAAATTTTTGACCTCTGAACTATTCATGAACAGGGCAACTCAAGTTAGCCCTATGGATAAAGTAATTTAATTGAGATTTGAACTATTTCCTAAGAGATAGAGTTTGCAGTTTCAGGTCAACAAATTTAATTGCCTTGTAAAACAAAAAGTATATCAACACCCTTTGGAAGAATGTAACAATGTTCAAAATTACCAACATATGAAGAGCCAAGAAAATGTGACCATTTCTCAAGAAAGACAACAGTCAACCAAGACTAACCCTGAGATTACACATATGTTAGTATTACTGGACAAGAATTTTTTTTTTTTAGAAGATGTTGGGGGTAGGAGTTTATTAATTAATGTATTTATTTTTGCTGTGTTGGGTCTTTGATTCTGTGTGAGGGCTTTCTCTAGTTGTGGCAAGCGGGGGCCACTCTTCATCGTGGTGCGCAGGCCTCTCACTATCGCGGCCTCTCTTGTTGCGGAGCACTGGCTCCAGACGTGCAGGCTCAGTAGTTGTGGCTCACGGGCCTAGTTGCTGTGTGGCATGTGGGATCCTCCCAGACCAGGGCTGGAACCCGTGTCCCCTGCATTAGCAGGCAGATTCTCAACCACTGCGCCACCAGGGAAGCCCTGGACAAGAATTTTAAAGCAACTAATCTAACTGAGCTCTTTGATGTAAAGGAAAGTTATCTCACAATGAATGAAAATAGAAAATTTCACACACAAAAAAAAACTGTAAAAAGAAGCTATAAGAATGAGAAAAGATACAGTATCTGAAATAACATGCATAATCAAGATGTTAATTTATGCCACATCTTCTGGATAGGTGTTGTGTGTGTTCTCTCTTTGTAACCTATGCTTTCCTATGACGTAAATCTTAGTTAAGTCTCCAAACTTTCTTAAACAGAAACTATCAATAGTCAATATAGCTTTCAAAAATATTTGATAGCAGAGATAAAGATGAAGGTTTGCATCAGACATCCTACAGAAAACTTAATATCTCCCCATCCACTGGATATTTCTCTTTCCAATTAATACAGGAAGGATATGAATGTGAATTATGTTATGTGGGAGCTAATATTTGCTAGGACTGTTCCAGGTATTCTAGAAGTATTATTTCTAATGCTCACAAAATCCTTGCATGGCATGCATTACTCTCTTCATTTTACAAGTAAGAATAATAAAGTTTAGAGATGCAAAGTTATTTAACTAAGGGAATAAGGCTAAAACTGTAGCAGAACTGTGATTTGAACACAAGTATTTCACACACGAAAAGCAAAACAGTTCTTGGATCTAATAATATACTAACCCACTTTTCCTTCATCTCTATTTTCCTAAGTCAGATCCTCATTATGTCTCACTTGGTTTATTTGTAGTAGTCTGCCTGCTTTCCTCCATTTGCAGCAATGGGAATACTGCATGTAATTTTATTTTTCCAACTTTATTGAAGTATGATTGACAAATAAAATTGTATAAATTTAATGTGTATAACATTGCAATTGACATATGCATAAATTGTGATACGATTAGAACAATAAAATTAGTTAACATATTCATCACCTCACATAGTTACCTATGTTTTATTTTTGTAGTGAGAACATTTAGATATACTCTCTTAGGAAATTTCAAGTATATAATACAATATTGTCAACTAGAGTCATCATGCTGTACACTAGATCCCCAGAACTTATGTATCTTATAACAGAAAGTTTATACCCTTTGACCAACATCACTCAATTTCCCACACCCTCTGGTTCTAGCAACCACCATTCCATGCTGTTTCCATGAATTCAACTTTTTAATACCCACCGCAGTGACACCTCTTTAGTGAAGCTGTATATTGCCTAATAGGAATTTGGTTTGTATCTCTCTTATATCTAGTGTAAATATATAATTTATCATATAAACTGGAACAATTTTTAGAGCAAAATGAGTGGTAAAAAATAATTACGCTTAGAACAGTTTTTGAAATTTTATTGATGAATAAATTGCTTGTTACTATTCTAATTTTTTCAAATAAAAAACACATATCCAAGTAAATTGAAGGAAACATTAAATTTTTTTTCTTTTCATTGCTTACTTTAATATTTAAAAATAATAAACAGTATAATTATTCTTGGTGGATATATTAGTATATTTTTATGTATACCAATATGTATACATGTATATCCATGTATTTTATTCAGTTTCTTATGAGTATCTCCATTACTATGTCACTATTATTTTTCTGAAGGATAATTTTCAAATTATTCTTAGACATTTTAGTTTATTAAAAAAATTATCTGAAATCTTCATCAAAATTGCATTTTATGATTACTGAAAAAATAATTGCATTTTATGATTACTGAATTTGAAATTGTCAATATTTCAATTGACTCTTCTCTGTAGCTCATAATATTTTTAATGAAGAAAATATTCTCTTAATAAGCCCACAGCAAATTGTGCTAACTGGAAATATTCTCAATTTCTTTTTAAAAATATTTACCTATGTACATTTTTTATTCTAAATATCACAGTTGCTATCATTTTTGCCTCTCTTTAGAGTATCTTTCTTGAAAAATATTTATATAAGAAAAATTTATGTTTTCTTTAACATTTGCCAATTTTTGTCACTGGAAAATTATAGGTATATTCAGTTACTTTTTATTCAGATAAAGAATATACGTTTATCCAATTCAAATAGTACATGTATTGGGCTTCCCTGGTGGCGCAGTGGTTAAGAGTCCGCCTGCCAGTGCAGGGGACACGGGTTCGTGCCTCGGTGCGGGAAGATCCCATATCCGCCGTGGAGCGGATAGGCCCGTGAGCCATGGCTGCTAGGCCTGCGCATCCGGAGCCTGTGCTCCACGACGGGAGAGGCCACATCAGTGAGAGGCCCGCATACAGCAAAAAAAAAAAAAAAAAAAAAAAAAATGTAAAGGGGCTGAATGTATGTTTTTTTTTTTAAAAAATGTTTTTTTCTGTGTTTATTGAGATGAACATGTGATTTTTATTCTTCCTTTGTTAATATGGTATATCACATTGATCGATTTGCAAATATTGAATCATCCTTACATCCCTGGAATAAATACAACTGGATCATGGTGTTATGACCCTTTTTATATACCGTTGGATTCAGTTTGCTAATATTTTGTTTAGGATTTTTGCACCTATAATCATCAAAGATATTGACCAGTAATTTTCTTTTTTTGTAGTGTCTTTGGTTTTGGTATCAGAGTAACAGGGGCCTCATAGAATGAATTTGAGAGTGTTCCATCCCTTCAGTTTTTTGGAATAGTTTGAGAAGGATAGTTACTAATTCTTGTTTGTATGTTTGGTAAAATTCCCTGATGAAGCCATTCGGTTCTGGACTTTTGTTTGCTGGGAGTTTATTATTATTATTATTTTTTTTTTTACAAACAATTTCGCTACTACTGATTGGTCTGTTCAAATTGTCTATTTCTTCTTGATTCAGTCTTGGCGCGTTGTATATTTCTAGAAATTTGTCCATTTTTTCTAAGTTACCCAATTCATTGGCATGTAACTATTCATAGTATTCTCTTATGATTTCTTGTATCTTTCTTGTATTGATTGTTATTTCTTCTCTTTTATTTATTGTTTTGTTTATTTGGGTACTCCCTCTCTTCTTCTTGATGAGCCTGGCTAAAGGTTTATCAATTTTATCTTTTCCACAAAAACAGCTCTTGGTTTCATTGATCTTTTCTATTGCTTTTTGATCCCCATTTTTCCTCCTTGATCTTTATTATTTCCTTCCTTTTGCTTACTTTGGGATTTGTTTGATTTTCTTTTTCTAATTTTTTTAGATGATAGGTTAGGTTGTTTATATGAGATCTTCCTTGTTTCTTGAGGAAAGCCTGTATTGCTGTGAACTTCCCTCTTGGAACTGCTTTTGCTATCAATACATTCCATAGATTTGGGAGTGTTGTGTTTCCATTTTCATTTGTCTTGAGGTATTTTCTGATTTCCTCTTTGATTTCTTCATTGATCCATTGGTTTTATAGTAGCATGTTATTTAGTTTCCACATGTTTGTTCTTTTCCCATTTTTCTTTCTGTAATTGATTTCTAGTTTCATACCATTGTGGTCAGAAAAAAAGGCTTGATATAATTTCTATCCTCTTAAATTTGTTCAGAATTATTTTGTGTCCTAGCATGTGATCTATCCTGGAGAACATTCTACGTGCACTTGAAAAGAATGTAAATCCTGTTGTTTTGGGATGTAATGTCCTATAAATATCTGTTAAGTCTAACTGGTCTATAGTGTCGTTTAAGATCACTGTGCTGTATTGATTTTATGTCTGAATGATCTGTTCGTTGATGTAAGTGGGGTGTTAAAATCCCCTACTACTATTGTATTATTACCAATTTCTCCCTTTATGTCTGTTAATATTTGCTTTATATATTTAGATGCTCCTGAATTGAGTGCATATATGTTAATGAGTATAAATCCTCTTCTTGTATTGATCCCTTTATCATTACATAATGCCCTTGCTTGCCTTTGTTAAGTCTTTCTTTTAAAGTCTATTTTGTATAGCTACCCCTGCTTTCTTGTTGTTTTTGTTTGCATGAAATATCTTTTTCCTTCCCCTCACTTTTCAGTCTGTTTGTGTCTTTAGCTTTGAAGTGAGTTGCTTGTAAGAAGCATATAGAAGGGTCTTTGTTTTTAATCCAGTAAGCCACCCTATGTCTCTTGATTGGAACATTTAGTCCATGAACATTTAAAGTAATTATTGATAGGTATGTACTTATTGCCATTTTATTACTTGTTTTCCAGTTGTTTTTGTAGTTCTTCTCTGTATATTTTTTCTTCTTTTTATTTCTTCCCTTACAGTTTAATTTGAAATCTATTCATGATAAAAACTCTCATTAAAATGTATATAAAGGGACCATATCTCAACATAATAAAGTCCATCTATGACAAACCCACAGTTAACATCATACTTAATGGTGAAAAGGTGAAAGCTTTTCCTCTAAATTCAGGAGCAAGACAAGGATGCCTACTCTTGCCACTTCTGTTTAACATAGTATTGGAAGTCCTAGCCACAGCAATCAGACAAGAAAAAGAAACCAAAGCCATACAAATTGGAAGGGAAAATTAAAACTGTCACTATTTGCATGATACTTTATATAGAAAACCCTAAAGCCTTCACCCAAAAACTGTTAGAACTAATAAATGAATTCAGCAAAGTGTCAGGATACAAGATTAACATACAGAAATCTGTTGTTTTTCTATATCTAATAATGAACTATCAGAAAGAGAAAGTTTAAAAAATTCCATCAAAAAGAATAAAATACCCAAGAATAAACTTAACCAAGGAGGTGAAACAACTATACTTTGAAAACTTTAAAACACTGATAAAATTGAAGATGATACAAAGAAATGAAAAGATGTCTTGTGCTCTTGGATTAGAAGAATTGGTATTCTTAAAATTTCCATACTACCCAAAGAATCTGTAGATTTAATGTAATCTTTATCAAAATACCCATGACACTTTTATAAAACTAGAACAGGTAATCCTAAATTTCATATGGAACCACAAAAGACCCTGATTTGCCAAAGCAATCTAGAGAAAAAAGAACAAAGCTGAAGGTTTCACTCTCCCAGATTTTAGACAATACTATAAAGCTACAGTAACCAAAACAACCTGGTACTGGCACAAAAACAGACACATACATCAATGAAACAGAATAGAGAGTCCAGAAATAAACCCACACATCTATGGTCAATTAATCTTCAACAAAAGAGGCAAGAATACACAATAGAGGAAAGACAGTGTCTTTAACAAGTGGTGCTGGGGAAAATGTACAGTTACATGCAAAACAATGAGATGAGAGCACTTCCTCATACCATACACAAAAAAAATTAAAATGGATTAAAGAGCTGAGTGTAAGACCTGAAACCATAAAACACCCAGAAGAGAACATAGGCAGAACACTGTTTGACATATTATAAATTGTAGCAACATTTTTCTTTTTTGGTTCTGTCTCCTAAGGCAAAAAAATTAAAGCAAAAATAAACAAATGAGCCCTGATTAAACTTAAATCCTTCTGTACATAAAGGAAACCATGGATTAAAAGAAAAAGACAACCTTTGTAATTGGAGTTAATATTTGCAAATAATACGACTGGCAAGGGGTTAATATCCAAAATATATAAACAGCCCATGCAACTCAATATAAAAAATAAGTAAATAATTGGCAGAAGACCTGAGTAGACATTTTTCTAAAGAAGACATACAGATGGCCAAAAGACACATGAAAAGATACTTAACATCACTAACTATTAGATAGATGCAAATCCAAACAACCATGAGATATCACCTCACACCTATCAGAATGGCCATCATCAAAAGGTCTACAAGTAATAAATGTCAGTGAGGATGTGGAGAAAAGGGAACACTGTACACTGTCAGTGGGAATGTAAATTGGTGCAGCCACTTGCAGTATGGAGGTTCCTCAAAAACTAAACAGTATGGAGATTCCTCAAAAAACTAAAAATAGAATTAACATATCATCCAGCAATTCCACTCCTGAGTACATATCTGGAAACCTCAAAAACACTAATTCGAAAAGATATATACACCCAATGTTCATAGTAGTGCTATTTACAATAGCCAAGATATTGAAGCAACCCAAGAGTCCATCAACAGATAAAGAAGATGTAGTGGGTATACACACACACACACACACACGAATATTACTCAGCCATAAAACAGAGTGAAAATCTGCCATTTAGAGCAATGTGTATGGACCTAGAAAATACACTTAGTGAAATAAGTCAGACAGAGAAAGACAAATGCCATATGATATCACTTATATGTGGAATCTAAAAAATAATACAAACAAATCTATATAGCAAAACAGAAACAGATTCACAGATATAGAAAAAAAAACGAGTGGTTACCAGTAGGGATGGGGAAAGCAGGAGAGGCACATTAGGGGTATGGGATTAAGATATACAAACTGCTATGTATAAAATAGATAAGCACCAAAGATATAAAGTATAGCACAGAGAATTATAGCCATTATCTTGTAATAAGTTCTAGTGTAGTATAATCTGTAAAGATACTGAATCTCAGGTATATAGAGACTATATACCTAACACTAATATAGTATTGTAAGTCAACTATACTTCAATTAAAAAAGTAAAAATTTAAAGGAAACAAGACTCAACTATGACTTATGTATAAGAAACTCACTTTAGATCTAAAGACACGCAAAGACTGAAAGTGAAGTGATGGGAAAAGATATTCCACACAATTGGTAACCAAAAGAGAGCAGGGGTGGTTGTATTTATATCAAACAAAATAGACTTTAAGTAAAAAATGTCACAAGAGACAAAAAGGACGTTATATAATGATAAAAGGGTCCATTGACCAGGAAGATTTAATAAGTATCTCTATCCCTATCTGTCTATCTATCTATCTACCTCTCTTTCTATCCCCAAAATTAGAGTACCTAAATATATAAAGCAAACATTTACACAATGGAAGGGAGAAATAAAGAGCAATACCATAATAGTGGAAGATTTTAATACCTTATTTTAAATAGTGGATAGAAATAATAAGGAAATGGATAACTCAAACACCACTATAGACCAAATTGACCTAAAAGACATATAAAAAACGTTCCACCCAACGACAGTGAAATACACATTCCTTTTAAATGTACTCATATCTTTCTCCAAGATATATCACGTGTTAGACCACAAAATAAGTTTTAACAAATCTAAGAAGATTTATATCATCGCAAGTATCTTTTCTACCCACAATGGAATGAAACTAGAAATCAATAGCAGGAGAAAAACTGGAGAATTCACAAATATGTAAAAATTAGGCAACACCCTCTTGAACAACAATAGGTCCAAGAACTCAAAAAGGAATTTAGAAAATATCTCAAGACAAACAAAAGTGAAATCACAAAATACCAAAACATATGGTATGTACAAATACAGTATTAAGAAGGAATTTCATAGTGAAAAACAGCTACATAAAAAAAGAATGATCTCAAATCAGCCACCCAACTTTATATCTCAATGTGCTGGACATTGATTTCATTCTCACATGTACAGCAAGATGACAACAATCTGGCCAAAGCAAGTAAGATTGCCTGCATGGTCCCTTGCAGAGTATATGGAGAAGTTACGAGTTAGCAAGCTGGCACTGTGTATAAAGTATGTTAATTGCTGCCCAATAATAAAGACCAGAGAAGCAATAAAAATAGTAGTAGCTAGCATTTATTGAGCACTTACTATATACCATACATTGTTCTAGTGTTTTACTTCTGTTAGTGGATTTATTCCTTACCATAAGTCTGTCAGCCAGATGCTATTATTTCCTTTCACAGGTGAAAAAACTTAGATGCAAAGAGGGCAAGTGACTTCCTCTAGGAAAAAAATATATATTTACAGGTTTTGGAGATTAGGACCTGGACATCTTTGCGTGCCATTACTCTGCCTACCCATGAATATATTAGGTAGCCCGGCAAGGGGGTCTTAAGGTTGCAAGTGGAGTTAAGGATGCTAATCAGATGACCTTGAAGAGGTCATCCTACATTATCCTGGTTAACTCAATGTAATTCTACGGGTCCTTTAAATGTGGAAAAGGGAGCAGAAAAGTCAATGTCAATGTGAAAAATACTTGACTGACCATCACTAGCTTTGAATATGGAAGAGAGCTATTAGTCAAGAACGTTGGGCAATTTCCAGAAGCTGGAAAAGGCAAGGAAATGAATTGTCTTTTAGAGTCTCCAGAAAGGATACAGCTCTGCCAACATCTTGATTTTAGCTCAGTGAGACCTATTTCAGACTTCTCAACTTCAGAATTGTATGATTATTACAGAACTGTGATAAATTTGTTTTGTTATATTAAAGACATACATATACATACACACCTATACATATGTGTACATTTGTATTTCAGTGTCAGGAGGTGATAAATGCTATGAAGAAAAATCAAATTTGGTTCAAGAGTTATGGATAGGAAATGCTATTTTATATGGGGTGGTCAGGGATGAGGTAATGTTTAAATAGAGATTTGAATGAGATGGAAGAGCAAGATATCTGGGAGTCAGACATTTCAGATGAGGAAAGAGCAAGTGCAAGCTTCTCCAAGTCAGAAGTGCACGTCGCATCTTGAGAAATAGCAAAAAGTCTAATAGGCCAGAAGAAGGTTAGCCAGAGGAAAACTGGTGGTTACAAATGGGATGGTTATCCTAATGATTTCCGGGAGGGGAGTGGGAATGAAGGTAGAATGGGAGACCTTTTACTTTTTCCCTATTGTTTATGTTTTTTGATGATGATGCACTGCTTTTGTGTTTTTAAAGAATTTTCATTACAACGCAGTGGTACGAGAAATCTGAAGCACGGAAATGACAAGTGTAAAGATGAACAATGTACTTGCAGGGTTTATATAACCTACTTGGTTCAGTTCAAAAATTGAGGGAAAGGGGTAAGAAAGAATCAAACTATGCTGTTGTTATTCTAAATTATTATCTATTTGCACTTTTACACAGTTTTCCCTGCTGAGTCTGTATACCCACATCAGTAACAACGTGTATTTGTGTGTGTGCAGGCAAATATGCTTGCTTGAAACTCAATTATTCGGTATAAAGGGGAATTTTTAGAAGTACAGAATGAGGAAGATTATTAAATAGCCCACTTACAAATCTGTGCTTACCAGAATATCTTGAGGGTACTAATATTATGGAAACCCACAGGTACTTTAGCAACGTGGAGTACAATTGAGCTCACGGGACTTGCAATCAGACCGCCTAATTTCAGACCTTGGCTCTACCACTTTCCAGCCTAGGGACCTAGAGAAAGTCATTCACCCTCTAAGTTCTTTTTCATGTGTCAAAGGGAGATAATAGCATATGGCTGACTGAACTGTGGTAAGGAATAGATCCATTAGTAGAACTAAAATACTAGAGCAGTGTCTTGCATTTAGTAAGTGCTCAATAGACTATTACTGTTATTGCTTCTCTGTTCTTTATTATTGGGCTGCAATTCACATACTTTATACACACTGACAACTTGCTACTCGAAGCTTTTCTCCAAATATGCTGCAAGAGACTACCCAGGCAATTTTATTTGCTTCAGCAAGTTTGTTGTCACCTTCAATGCATGTGCAAATGAATTACTGTAACCCTCCATGTTTAAAAGCGAAATAAGCCAGCACAACCTACTACCCCTAGGCAATAGAATGTGGTCCGGTTGCATTAGCCAGTACTTTCTCCTGGTGACTGCTTTTCTGTTTAAATATTACTTAAATATTTCATCAGAACTGATTTTACCAATAATCTCTGAAAAACAAACAGACTTCATGTTCCCTGGACAAAGTTAAAACAGACTTTATATAACATGATTGCAATTGAATCTGATCTCTGCTCTTTATTCAGCTAGATAAGACTATATCTTTGAGGAAAACATTTTAAATATTGATCAAAGTCAGCCCTGATTGGTTTTTTGATTTCCTCTAGTCTTCTCTATCGGGGTTTAAAGGCTTTGATTTAGTTTTTAGAGTTTTCCATTTACAACCTAGATGACTTCACACAAACTTCTCAACTTCCTTGAGTCTTGGTTTCCTTGACTCTGTGCTCAAGGATTGCTTTTTCCTGTCTGTGAAAATCGCAATACAATCTATATCATTCACTGTCTCACCGTTTTTGTGACAGAAGCAAGAGACAGGATTATCACTTTTACCCACTTGCATATGGAAAAATTAAATGACTTTCCTAAGTCATCAACTAGGTCTTTGGGCCAGGTCTTTTAGTTCCCTTCAGACTATATCATTTAAGTTAATAGAATAACAAATGCTGTTCTTTAAAAAAAAAAAAATTAAATAGGTCAAGACCACAAAGTGATTCACAAGACTGATAAATCTTCTCTGTTATAGGTCAAATGTAAGAATCTTTTTTTACATACTATCCATTACACAGAGACTGCTTTATTTTAATCACATTTATAAGTATCTTTTTGTCCATCAAGAATCAAAGAGAAGATATCAAAATCTTTCTAAATTTTCAACATTAATAAATTCTTAACTAGAAATGTCACCAAAGACCTTCTATCCAGATTTAAAGGTTGATTTATATCAAGATATATATCATTGTGTTAATACTTTAATGTACGCTTCAGTTGAAAACTCTAATTTGAAATATAATATTCTTTTAAAAAACTGGCTGCCTTTTCTTTAAATCAAAATTCTCCCTTTACTTATTTTAGTTTGAAAACATGAAACGCATTCCACCTTGAATCCATTGCAGTAGTTTCTAGTTTTCCTTTCCTCAGAACGTTGTGCCTCTGCTGTCTTACTCAAATGTTGATTCTGGTCCATCATTGAACTGCAGATATCATGTGAATGTTTTCAATTTTTGTCGATGTTTCGTTCAAAATGATCACCTTTTTGGAGAGGAAAGTTATAATTTATTTCACTTTAACAATTCAGAAATGAGAAAAGCCTCAAGGTCAACATCAATCAATCAATAATTCCACTAATATTCATTCAGGACCTACCATGTCCTGAGCACCGGGACACAAAAGGAAACACACACTCACACACACACACTCACACGTATACAAATTTCTAGCTTTAGCGAGATTGTAATTTAGGAGGATAAATGTATGGAGGGGAACTTGAAACAACAAATAAATAAAGTAATATAGAATCACACATTAGATTGGATTAAATAAATTATCAGCAATTACCAATTGGAAATAAAATTTTGTTATATTTTCTGTATATCTACATTATAAGGTTTAGGAAGACAAATAAGTGTTTAATTCATCTTTCTGGTTTTACAAAATGCCAAACAGTATCTTGCATATAGTAGATAGTCAAAATGAATAGAAAAATAATGTAATTCATTATAATTAGAGTGGCCTAAAAAGGTTTCAGAGAGAAATACCTCTGGAACCAGGCTCCAAAAGCAGAGAAAGTTTGGATTTGTTAAAAAGAGCTTAGTGTACTCTAAGTACCTGGCAGAGGGACTGTGGCCGTGCTTGAACTTACCATCACCATGATTCCACTTTATTTTAATTTTGTTTATTTTTGAAGAGAGAGTATATTTGAAGTTGAAAGCACAAAACATCAAAAATGACATATAGGAAAAATTCTTCCTCTAACCCTCATCCAGTTTCTCTTTCTGAGGAAGAGTATTATTAGCTTTCAATGAATCTTGTCCAGGAATGCGATATGCATTTTTAATTAAATACACAATATTTTCCTTTTTTAAAATAAATGGCAGCATACCGTTACTACAGTTATCTGCCTTCTTGCTCTGCTTTATATACTTAACTTTATATTAATATGGCTTACTCAGTTTTCTTATGGTTCTAGGGTATTCCATTGTCTATAGTTTATCTACCTAGTTTTATGTCTAGGTAGCATCTAATTTAGATTAGGTTGCATCTAATTATTTCATATTAGAAAAATTTCTTAATATGTCTTTTGATTTATGTGTGATCATTTCTGTAGGATAAAATTCCTGCAAGTGGAGTTTTGAAGTCAAATGTAAGAGGGATTAAAATTTTGAGAGTTATTAAGCCCCTATCTTAAAGACTAGTAAAATGAATCAACTTATTTCTTAGATTTGCTCTTTTTTGTAGAATAGTGTGTTATTCACTGAGGTTTAGAAAATGTATTCTTATTTATTCATATGTGCATAATACATATTTATGTAGCAGAAATACCTATTTATGTATAGAAACAAGCATAAACATAGATATATGATTTAATAGGGCACTAATTATACAGTATATTTAATACATGTTCCATATACAGTTGATTCTCATTATTTGCAGTAGTTGTGTTCTATAAAGTTCTTGCAAATGCTGAATTAGCAATTACTAAACATTGCTCCTAGGGGAAATACAGAGTTTGGTTCCTGTTTATCTGTGGTCACAACATTTTTGTCAACCAATGAATACATAACCTTGTTTTATGTTTCCTTCCTGTTAGACACCTTATTTAATTCGTATTATTGATCACTAACATTGAATCTGTGGACAGTAGCACTTTGCAGCTCAAGCCTGAAGGAAGCTTATGTAATTCCTGTATCTTTTCCATCAGGCACATCACAGCTCTCTTGGACTTAGGAACACTAGACAGCACTTCAGCATTATGCTTGAGAGTCATTTTAATAGCAAAGTCACCTACAAAAAGCACACAAATGAAAAAAAATGGCTCTAAGTAGACTGTGAAAAGGTCACTTGTTTCTATTACGAGAGCAAAAACAAGAAAGCAGAGCCATATCTTATATCTTGTCCAACCTCAGCTGAGAACATTCATGTGGGAGAACTCAAAATTTTTTGCCACTCTCTGCAGGTATGTGAATGGCCATGAAAGAGCAGCAGTATTGATTTGAGGGTTACAAATCCATTTTAGTGAGTAGGAAAATTCACAAATACAGAATCCACAAATGATGAGGATCAACTGTATATTCTATTCATTAATTCATGCAACAAGAAATTATATATATATAAAGTCCATCAATATACATAATGCATATTAAATGGCTAATGTACAAATACAGAAATGATAAATATATGAAGATATTATCACTTGTGTGTATATGAATGTATATAAACATACACATGAATGCAGAAACCCACACCCATGTACATCTAAGTGAATCCTAGTTATTCTATACTTCTGGCATGTGGTCCATATATACCTGGACCTGTTCAGTTACTGAGTGAAGTGGAGTGAGGAGGGAATCAGTAGTTCAGTCCCAAGGTCACAAGCAGCCTTTTGATAAGTTTTATGTCATTTTTACATGAACATCTCTTTCTGTATCTTTGTTCAGGACTTAAATGTTAGGAAAGCATTTTTACCACTTAATCCTCTGAATTATTTGAAAGGTGGATAGTCACCCTTTAGCTTTTTGTTTGTTTGTTTGGTTTGGCTACTCAACAAACATTCCTGAATGCTATGATCTCACCACTCCTATCTTTGTTGATTGCAATTGATTAAATTATTGTCCTGTCTCCTAGCCTTCTCCCTTTCCTATGCATATCACTTCCATCCTTAGAATCTTTCAGAGGTCTCTTGTACCACACAAAATAAAACTCACGTATAGTATTTGATATTCTTCCTGAACTAAAACCAGCCTTTGTTTTTAGTCTCAATACACCCATAAACACTTTCCACCCTATGGAACCACTGTCCCCAGAAGAAAGGTCTCTGCTCACCTGTATGTTTCTTCTTAACCTGTAATGTTCTTCTTCATCTCTTGTTTGTAATTCTGCCCCAACTCACCCCTCTTAGATATCTTCCCGTTGTCACTCCCAGTTGAAATAACCTTTCCCACACTGCTGCTCCACTGGACAATATCCCTTGTAATGTAGTCATTCCTTTTCCCTGTATTTCTACTACTTTCTCAAACAGATTGCTAGTCCACACCTCTCTCCTACATATTGGGGAAAAGTATCCAGATAAAAAGTTGGAAATGTAGGCACTTTTACCTTATTTCTGAAAAAGATTAAATTATAACAAATCACTACATAGTAATTAAAAGGTTGAAATATCAATTCGGGGTTGACTCTAAACACCATATTTTCCACATCACCATGGCATTTTAAGCCTGACTTGAAGACATTTAACAATTTTTTCTCTGGACATATTTTTTTCTCAGAGTTCTAAACAGCTAACATGTAAATGAATTTGGGGGATGCAATAAGTTTATAACATAAACCACGATGTTCTGTAAGACAGGCATTCAGATGTAGCATTGCAACTCTTCCTTGAATAATAGTACAGTCCAGTTCTGCTCCCTTTTGACTGGGGTGGAGCAGAGGGAAGAATCTCACCAGCCTCTGCTTATCTGTGCAAGCTTTTCCTATTTGAGTGATCATAGAAAAGCAGTGCAATCCAAGTGATCTACCATGTACAATACCTGTGGTACTAAGGAGGGAAAAAGGGAAAACAGCATTTACTAACTTCTTAAACCTTTTATGGGTCTGTAAATAATTTAATACTTTTTAATTAAATAATATTAATAATAATTATAAGGGTAGCCACCTTCCTGAGTTGGAGAAGGGAACTAATATTTTTGAGTCCTTAGTTTGTGCCGGGAACTGTGCTGAGGCAGAAGTTTTTTCTCATTTAATCAGAGATAAAATCATCTAGAAAACCTCTTCTTTTGGCCTCCCCTTGAGTCAAATTTGAGTTGAAACAAGGAAAGTTGAGGTGAGTAAGTGGCTATGAGGCATATCCCATTTCTTGATGTTTGCCAACTAACTCTCCAACCCACATTATTTTTTCAGACTTGAAGTTCCACTTGAATAGAAAGTAATAGGAATGGGATTTCAGTCTTTATTTTTAAATTATAAATGTCTGATTTTCTGTATTTTATTTTTAAAAACATCAACCTGAGGCTCAGCTACCTCTAGAAGGGATAGTTAATAAGTTTTAAAGGTTTAGAACATAAGGGTGTAGAAGACACATAACATAAAATATGTAATATTTATCATGTCCATCAAAACAATTTTTCCCCTTGAAATTTCTGGAAGTTTCTCACATACAGGAAACATTGAAATTCGAGAATCTCAAAGGTTCTTACCTGGACTTAGGATCCTACAGCAATGGCCACAGGTCCATCCCTTTATCTGTTGTTATAGTCTCTTGTTAAATAGTTGGCTCGTTATCTTTTTTACAGTCCAATGATGATTAACTACCGTCTTAGGTCATTGTCCCAGGCAAATAGAAGAAAATTAACTACTTATCCTAAGAATCTCCTCTGCATGCCTGTAGTTTAAAGATTATGTTAATAATTTCTCATAATTTACAAATTACTTGTATGTAAAAGTTCAAAAATTAAGCTTTACTTCTGAGAATAATTTACATTTGCTTACTCAAT
This sequence comes from Neophocaena asiaeorientalis asiaeorientalis, assembly GCF_003031525.2. Lineage (NCBI taxonomy): Eukaryota > Metazoa > Chordata > Mammalia > Artiodactyla > Phocoenidae > Neophocaena > Neophocaena asiaeorientalis. The sequence continues at coordinate 16,059,395 of NW_020176571.1, read as the reverse complement.
TAAGTTGTTTGCATATTTTTCTTTAAAAATACAAATACAACAGATTATCCAAAGTGATAAAACAATTCCACATAGAAAAGACTACAAGGCAATTTAAAAAATTTGTCTACACAAGGACCTACTATACTATACTATACTATATAGTACAGGGAACTCTGCTCAATGTTATGTGGCAATCTGGTTTGGAGGGGAGTCTGGGGGAGAATGGATACATGTATACGTGTGGCTGAGTCGCTTTGCTGTGCTCCTGAAACTGTTACAACGTTGTTAATTGATATACTCCAATATAACATAAAAAGTTTAAAAATAAATAAATAAAATAAATATGGGGAAAAAATTTGAAAAATAAAAATCTGTCTACAGGTTCCTTTAGGATTCAAAAAATCAAATATACGCTTCTGTTTGATATTTGGGTGCAATTCTAATATGATGTGCCTGGATACTGGATGTCCCATATGGAATAGTAAAGTGCCAATTCATTACAAGGCAGGTCTTCTAAGTGACAACATTTTTAAAGATGATGAAAGTCAAGACTACTTTGCATAATAGATGTCTTATATCAAGGTATACAGAAAGTAGGTCACATTATTTCTTTCTATTCACTTGGTTTTTAGAGACAGGGAGACCTTGACACAATTGAACATTTTCTTGGGGTTCTTGAAGTTTCATGCCTCATTTGTTCATTCAGCAACCCAAATGTTTTTGAATCCCTGCTATACCCCTCTACCTCAGATACTGGGCTCTGTTCCGGAGGTGTACTAATGCAAATAAAATTCATACGCTTCTTCTCTCACATGAATAAATAATATATATTATATATGTTTTATACATATATGTTAGTTATTCATTATAATTATATATAGTATATATAATATATGTGTATGTAGAGAGAGATGTGTGTGTATATATATATGGCTATCATATATAGATAGCAATGTGAATGTATATACATGTACACAGATATGCACATACACATATGAATATATATATGTACATACATATATAGCAATGTGAAGATGCATATGTGAAAACACAGTTATCCCTTATCACTCCTGCAGGACAATCTTTGATACAGCTGCAACAATATTTATTTAAGTCCTATATCTCAGTTATTTGATAAATTGGTTCGAGCCTTGGAACTGTTGGAATCATGGGAAGAATCAGAGACTGTGGAGGGGAAATGTTAGGAAATATTAAATTTCTCAGTTAAAGGGAACTGAGGAATGAAGACCTGGGCCTGGGAAGGTTAGGATCCAGTCATCTATCGCAGACTGGGGCCCACACTCAGGAGATTCTGATTCAGTTGACCAAAGATTATGATGTTTTAATAAGCACTTCAGTGAACTTTTATGTTATGCCAGATTCTGAGAACAACTGTAGCAGAGCTAGAGAACATTTTCAGTTGATTTCGTGAACTTCCTTTTCATTCAGAGTAGGGATATAGTCTAGGGGTTCCAATGCTACTGATTTTCTCTAAATTTCTGTTCTACCCAAGTCACATCACTTTGTTTTGAGACAGCTGTGTTGAAAGAATGAAGGTAAAACAGTACAAATTAGTAGACCCTTTTTAATCCCTAAGCTAAAGCTTTCTGTTGAAATTCTGGAGTGTTTCCAGAGATCAAAGAGCATTTGCTCTTTTTCTTACATGACTGTTTTAAGTACTTGAACTGTTCTTCTTGTGTGACTTGTGGAAGAATATAGGTGGTCAGGAAAGACGTTGCAACAGTTCTTTCAAGATCAATATTATGCTAACATCCATGAGTCAATAGAATTGCAAAATTTGCTAAAAATAATCTTATTGGTATTTACTTCAGAGATAATCGTCCCAGTTCTGATGATATATGGTCTTTGAAATCTGATAGATTTTGATGCCAATTTGTCTCTGCTCCTTGCTAGCAGTATGAACCTAAGTAGGTTATCTAAACTTTTCTGAACAGGAATATCCGTATCTGTAAAGTAGGAAGATAATACTTGGCGTAAGGATTAAATAATGTGTGCAAAGTGCTTTGCATAGTACCTGACAAATTACAGATTTGATACCTAATAAGACTCAGTGTACGACATTAGTGTATTATAAATACTCAAAGCAATTAATTCATATGAAATGAGTAAAAATAAAATCTCCATGACAGGTACCCAGCAGTTTTTATATCCAGAGTACTCAGAGGGGTCCACAGGCATTCTTGAAGAGGGAGACTTTAGGCTCAAGGACAACCTGCAGCTGTCTCCTGCCATACTTCTCTTAGTAATGGTCAAGAGGCAGCCCCGTAACACATTGTAAATCAACTATACTCTGATAAAATTAACTTTAAAAACAAAGAGGCAGCTCTGGGAGGCTGCAGATGACTCCTGGAAAGAACCTCACATCTTTCTATTCACTAGAGCCCTGGCATCATCATGATTGATCTTATTGTGGCCATCATTTCTCTTGTGTTGGTCACCACCATGAGAAGTGAGGGATTCCCTGATCACTCTCTTCAGCTCCTGTCTAATCCCCATATGGCTCTGCACCCTCCTGTATTTGCCCTCATCTCCTATCCCTCTCCCAATCCTGAACTGAGATACTTCTCTTGAGATGTTTGGAACTCATGGTTAATCACAAGTAGAATTCCCTCTATCTTTAGCCTCTTCCCTGACACATTTTGCTTTACCTTCTTGCTTTAACTTAAACCTGGCCCTTCCCTGATGACATTGCCTTTCAAAGCTCCTGTGATCAATGCGGGCTACATTGTTCTCCATTTTGCTCCATACCAGATGCCTTGGTCTCCAATTTCCTGTACTGCGCTACTTCCCTTCTGTTTTCACACCCTCTTCTCTCAGAATCCATCGTTATGAATCTCATATCTAAAGACTCTATCACTTCGTCTTGGTGGAATCATCTACCAGTCCTTGAGTCACTCCTACTTCTTCCATGAGTTTTAGCTCTTGATTCAAAGCCAGTCTTTCAAAATATTCCTGCTGTAATAATTATCAGTAATCTTAATGACCATGAAGAGAATACTTCTAATTCCCTGACTTCTTAGCTTTTCAACTTTCTCTTCTTCGACAGTCTTGCTTCTACTCACTCCAATGGATATATCCTAGACTTTGTCACATCAAAACTGCAACTTCTCCATAATACAAGTTTCAAGAATTGGAGTTCCACTATCTATCTTGCCAGCTCACACACTGTAGTACCCCGGATGCTTCCACTGACCAGGATCTATCTGACCATTGATTGATTTTACCAGAGGTTTCACTGTGCCTTATTTCACATTGTCATTTCCCTCCATATCTGGGTTAAATTTAATGGTCATGGTAATCACTTTCTTCCATATATCTTCAAGTTATTTGTGACCCTGGCATCATTTTAATTGCTTGACAAAACACAACCTGGATTAAATACAACTCTCAGACTACTCTGTCCATTCATCCATGCTGCTGAACGTGATTGAAGAAAAACCCTCAGCCGTGTTGACTTTAAATTTAGGATCATGAAGTACAAATGGGTCTTTCTTGGGCTTAGGTATCGTGTTGCATTTTCCCAATCCATGTCGTCTTGCTTTCTCAGTAACTATCTTTTGCTTTCATCTCTCTCCTCAAAACTCTAACACATCTTTTCCTGTCTCCACCTTCCGCTGATGATGATTTCACTAACAAAAATGAAGATCAAAATTTCCCAAAGCTTCTTTCACCACATCTGTCTACCTATAGCATCAGTACCACATACTCTGCCTTGATGAACTGTCTATGCTCTAGCTAAGGCCAGCCTCCACTTGTGCACCAGATTACTTCCTCTGGCATTCCCAAGGATAGCAGTTTTTCCTTTCTAGAGAAATGTTCCTCTCAGCATATAATCATGCCATCACTTTCCCATCTTCAAAAATCCCTCTTTTGATCCCATTCCCTTTCCTGGTATTAACATTATTTCTGTGCTATTTTTACGTTAAAAAAATCTTCTCAAAATGCTTATGTATAATTAATGTTTTCCATACCTTTCCTCATATTCTCCTTTGCGGACACTTCAATCAAGTTTTGCCCCCAACTCCTCACTCAAACTACTCTTGCCTAAGTCATAAATTACCTAAATGCTACATGTAATGGTCTTCAGCTGACTTGACCTATTAGCAGCATTTTTTCAGAGCTGATTACTTTCTACTCAGCACACCATCTTTTATGGTTTTCCTCTTAACTTACTACAATACAATTTAATGCAAATACAATTTGATGTTTTGACATATGTATTCACTGATGAGACCAAAATAATGAACATAAAAGTCACTCCCAGGAGTTTTCTCCTGCCTTCTCTACTATTCCCCATCCTAGACCAAGCCATTGATCTGTTTCCAGCACTATGGATTAATTTACATTTTGTAGAATTTTGTACTAATGTAATCAAATTGTACATACTGCTTTTTGTCTGACTTCTTTAATTCAAAATAATTATTTTGAAATTCAATCATTTTGTGTATATCAATAGTTTCATTTCTTTCTATGCTGATTAGTATTCCAAATATGAATATGTCACAATCTATTTACCTGTTTATAGAAATTTAAGTTGCTTTCAGTTTTGGTCTACTACAAATAAAAGTCTTACGGGGCTTCCCTGGTGGCGCAGTGGTTGAGAGTCCGCCTGATGATGCAAGGGACACGGGTTCATGCCTCGGTCTGGGAAGATCCCACATGCCGCGGAGCAGTTAGGCACGTGAGCCATGGCCGCTGAGCCTGCGCGTCCGGAGCCTGTGCTCCGCAACGGGAGAGGCCACGACAGTGAGAGGCCCGCGTACCGCAAAAAAAAAAAAAAAAAAAGTCTTATGAACATTGGTTTATAAGTACTTTTGTGTACATATGCTTTCATTTCCCTTAAAAAATACCTGGTAGTGGAATGCCTGGCTTACACAGGAGGTGTGTGTTTTTAAAGAATTTGCTAAAATGTTTTCTAACATAGTTGTATCATTTTACATTCGCATCAATAGTGTATGAGTTTCAGTTCCTCCACATCCTCACCAACAATTGGTATAAATAGTCTTTTTAATTTTAGTCCTTTTAGTAGATGTGTAGTGGTATCTAATTGTGGTTTTAATTTGCATTTCCCTAATAACAAATGATGTTGAGCATCTTGTCATGTGCTTATTTGTTGTCCATCTCCCTAAATATAATTTTCATTTTGAGTTGTTTTTCCTTGTGAAATGTCTGCTCATATCCTTTGCCCAGTTTTTACTGGAATGTTTGTCCTCATTATTGAATGGTAAGAGTTTTTTAGATGTCTTCAAACAGGCCTTTCTTGGACAAATGTTTGCAAACATTTTCAAGAGCAAAAGTTTAAAATTTTGAAGAGTCTAATTTCTTTTTTCTTTACAGTTTGTGCTTTTTGTGTTCTATGTGAGAAATCTTTACCAAAATCAAGGTCAATGAGATTTTCACATTTTGTTCTAGAGGTTTTATATTTTTAGCTATTACATTTAGGTCTATATTCTAGTTTGAATTAATTTTAGTATAAGGTGTGAGGCAAAGTCAAGGTTCATTAATTTGTCCATTGTTATCTAATTTATTTAGCATTGTTTGTTAAAAAGATTATTCTTTCCCTATTAACTTGACTTAGAATCTTTGTAAACTATCAGTGAAACATAAATGTGTTGGTCTATTTCCAGACTCCTTATTCTATTCCATTGATCAATATGTCTATCTATACATCAATACCATAGTATCTTGATTACTATAGCTTCAAAAAAGTCTTGAAATGAGAAGTGTTAAGTCTTCCTACTTCGTTCTTCTTTTTCAAGGACGTTGTGGCTATTTTAGGTCCTTGGCACTTCCATGTAAATTTTTTGATCTGCTTGTCAATTTCTGAAAAAAACCTCTGCTGGAATTTTGGTCAGGATTGCAGTCACTGTATAGATCAGTTTTGGTATAATTGGCATCTTAGCAATATTGAAACATATAATTCGTGAACATGGTATATCTCTCTTTTGTTTAAGTCTTGTTTAATTTCTCTCAGCACAGTTTGTAGTTTTCAGTGTACAAGTCTTTCATATCTTTTGTCAAATTTCTTAAGCATTTCATATTTTTATACTATTATTGTTTTATTTTAATTTCAATTTCTGACTGTTCAGTGCCAGTATATAGAAATAAAATTGATTTCTGTATATTGGACTTGTGTCCTGCAATCCTGCTAAACTCACTTTGTAGTTCTAGTGGATTTTTAAAAATATGTTTCTTAGGATTTTTAATGTGTTACCATGTTCTGTGCAAATAAAGACACTTGTACTTCTTTCTTCCTTTCCAATTTGGATGTTTTCCACCCCTGCCTTAGTGTACTGACTAAGACTTCCAGTGCCCTCTCTGGGCTCTCATATCACAAAATAAAAGTGGTGAGAGCAGGCATCCTTGCTTTGTTCCCAATGTTAGGGAATAGAATTTTCAGTATTTCACAATTAGGCATGTTGCTACCTGTACGTTTTTGTAGATGTAGGTTAAAAAACTTTCCTGCTATTTCTATTTTCTCTGAGTTTTTTTTCATCATTAACAGATGACTTAACATTCAAGAGTCGATCAAGTTAATTCACTGCATCAGTAGGATAAAGAGAAAAAAATCCTTAAACTTATATCATCTCAAAAGATGAAGAAAAAGCATTTGATGAAATTCTTCATTCACTTATGATAAAAACACTTATCAAACTATGACTAGAACTTCCTTAAAGTAATATAGCGTTTCTACCAGAATACCTATATAATTATCATACTTCATTATATTTTTATTGGACATCAAGGTATTGATGGATAGGGAGAAAATAGAGGGTCCAATAAATTGGAAGTCCAATGAGTTAGGAGAAAGGGTATTTGAGAGAAATGGAGGGAATGAGATGAAGGAAAAAAGTGGAAATTTAAATACAGTATTTTGGAGCAGTTCTGGGTGATGACAAATACCAGAATATGGCTACAGGATGGGGTGACTGCAGTTGAATAGAGGTGTGCATTTTCCCACTGCTCATAAAGGCACAGAAATCCTACTCAAGGCTGTCTGTGTTGAGCCTTCAGGGCAGTGTTGTACAAATACAGCTTCTGTGATGATGAAAATGTTCTATAAGTGCATTCTCAAATGCAGTAGCAAGTAGCTACACATGGCTATTAGAAACTGAATTTTAAACTTTATTTAATTCAGATTTAAGTCACCACATATATTTAGTGGCTACCTTATTGGATAGCATAACTTCAGGGTGTCAGTCTGTACCCTGGTGGAGCAGAAGAAGAATGGCCTTTTCCCAAGACTGTCACAAAAATCTCACTTAAACAATTCCTAAGGCTTTTACCTTGAACCTAACTCTTTCCAAGGACCAAAATATCAAATCATTAGGCTGTTAAGACACAGAGGGGATAGGAAATGCTCTATTACTTCTATTTTCATATATGATTTCCTTCTTTCTCCTCTATTTTCTCCCTTCAATTTCCTGCTGTCTCTCAGGATCAAGCACAGTGTCAGATATTATGATCACTCAATATGTGGTAGCTATTATAATAGACTTTTCTAATTATAAACAATACCGTAATGAACATCTTTTAATGTAAATATTTGAAAACATCTATGATTACTTCTATGGTGTACTATTCTAGCACCAAAATTACTGATTCAAAGAGTGTAAGCTTTTAAAAACTCACTTTTCAAATAGCTTTCCAGAAGGATTCTATCAGTAACAGTCCCTCCATATATATTGCACTTCTCAATTTATATGTCATATATTTTTTTCAATCTTAGATTATTAGTTGCAAAATGGAAACTCACTGTTGTTTCATTTTTCACTTATTTGATTATAGAACATATTTATGCTAATTCCATAAGACCTTATGATAAAGTCCTCTAATATATTTCATATGACCCAGGTATTATTTCCTTCATCTCTTTCTAGTTATCTTTGGCTCAAACTTAGAATAATATTTTTTCATCCTCAAATGGCAAAAATGTGTGTCCTCTTGAACAGCACCAATATAGCATTTGGTTTTCTGTAATAGGAATCCTGATTAGCCCTATTTTCTGGTATATTCTTAATACTACAGGCCACACAATAAACATTTTTTTTCTGGAAATTCTAACTTTACTGGATAATTCTCAAGTTATTTGCTCTCACATGATATAACAAAGACCAGTCACAATCCCCAACATTGTCTTTGGAGCAAAAGAATTACAGAATTCTCCTGTTCTCAACTACTGCTAATCAAGAAGCCCGTGAAATTCCAGTTATGACCTGACTTCCTTGAATCGTCTTGTCCATTTTCCTCAGGCTTCTCTAAGTGTGTCGTGTCCCATGGACTTCATGGCTTCAGATGTTCTCTTGGATATCTGTAGCTGCCTAACAATTTTCATAACACAACACACTGGCTAGTTTAATCAATCATTCCATAAGCGAGGACTAGAAGAGCTGGTAGGTTCGGGAGTAAAGAAGTCCCAAGTAGATGGGAGCTGACGTTATGGCTACAAATCAGAAGCACATACCAAGACCCAAGTGGAAATTACCTGTATAGTACTGATGATTGTGAAATTCTTCAGCCAGTAGGTGGCAGCAGACTCCTGTCTGTAAAGAGGGAAACTATAAACAGCTCACATATCTGAGTAGTTATTTAGCACTTTGCAGTGAAAGCAGCTTTCATTCTCCAGGAATCTGCTCTCTCTTGGGCAATATTTATGCAGCCACTAATCCCTATTCAAAGGAGATTAGGAGCCTTCACAAGTTTAACCCATGCCTACGATATTACAATATTTTCTATGCAACTTCAGGTTAGGTGAAGTAAACATAACAAAAGACGAAAACATCATCTGAGTAGGTTTTTAATGCTAATAAGTTAATCATTTACCCGGTAAATGAATTCTATCCTTACCTCCTTCTCCTAAAAGGACAGTGCTATTTGACTTAGGGTCTGGAAGGCAAGATTGGACTAGGAAGGGCAAATCCACAGAGAAGGAGGTAAGTGGGAGGGCAAATGTGATTTAGTAATGGGGGTGATGTTGATAACTATCAGGGTTCTTGGCCTTCCCCAAGCAATAGAAATTGTTAAGAGGCCAGACAAGAAATTCAGGCAAGGTTCTATTGGGGCTCCTGCAGTGTCCGGGTGAGTAAAAAACAAGTAACAGTTTCCCTTGCTCGCTCCCCTAGAGGGGAGAGCTGGTTCATTACATGGGGTGAGGGTAGGCGTGTGTCAGGTTGAAGGGGGCTGCTTAGGTGGTTTGCCCACCCCTTTGGTGATGTTCTGTGCAAGGGGCATGGGAAGTACCCTGCTTTTGCTCCTGGCTCTTCAGAAGTGGCAGTTGGTTGTTTTTGGTCTTTTTGTATCTTGCTGTCCATAATTTACCCCAACTGTGAATTCACACAGTTTTTAGTCCCTTATAGTTTCTTTGCATTCTGTTGTTTGAGGAGACTTTTGTCCAGGTGGAAGCACTGCAGCAAAGGGTCCCAGGTCCCAGGTCCCAGCCTGTCTCAGTGTGACCTTTGAGCTCCATGAGGGCAGGGATATATCTACAATGTTTGCTTCAAAGGCTAAGATACAGTTCCAGATACCTAGTGGATACCCGTTAAATATTTGTTAATAAAATTGTGAATAATTAAATAGACGTTTGAATGGCGTCTCTTCTCAGGATTTGATAGCTCAGCAGTATCCCTTGTAAAATGTATGTAATAAGAAGTTGAAGGGCAATGGAGAACGATGATGTGGGAGGCTGAAGAATGATCTCAGAAGATATCCACATCTTAATCCCTGGACCCTGTGAATGTTAATTTATATGGCAAAAGTCATTTTACAAATATAATTAAGGATCTTAATGTGAGGAGAGTATCCTGGATAATCTGGATGGGTCCTAAATGTAATCAAAAGTGTCATTTAAGAGGCAGGTAGAGGGAGATTTGAACATGGAGGAAAAAGGTCATGAGTCAAGGAATACAAGAGGTCACTAGGACCTGAAAAAGCAAGGAAACAGATTCTCTCTCCTCTGAGATTCCAGAAGAAACCAGCCCTGCTGACACCTTGACATCAGCCCAGTGAAACTAATTTCAGACTTGTGACTTCAGAGCTGTAAGAAAACACATTTGTGTTGTGTTAAATCATTAAGTTTGTGATACTTTGTATTACAGTAATAGGAAAATAATACAGGTGGTAACCGTCACCTTCATCCCTCATCTCTCTTCCTCCGCTGGCCTCCAAGGTTGGATACAACCAATGGAATATGAAGTCAAGGCCATCTAGTCAACATGATCTGTCCTAGAAGGAAAGACACAGCCAGTGGGATAGGCAATGTCAGAGAAAAAACTCTGATATTGGAGTCCCAGCCAGGTCAGCTTCAGGGTAAAGGAGTAGAGTCCTTTAACACATAACTAAATTTTGGAACACGATTACAAATACATTGGTAACTTAAAGGCTGGGGAAAGTCAACTTTATTTCCATATGTTGAGAAATATAGGCTTGAGCTGATCTCTGATTATTTGTGTCATCTTTATACATTAGGAACTTTTACATCAGTCTTGGGATTATGGAAAGTAGCTGAATACTGGAGACTGAATACAACCTACTAGTGCTGAAGACTCAACTCATTCAACTGACACAAGTTTATTGAGTAGTACTAATATGCTAACCAATGTATGCAGAGCTGGGCATCGACACACACAAATAAGTTATGTTCACATCCTCAAGAAGCTCACAGACTGATGGTAGATAAAATGAATGACCTTGGGTTGTGCTACTCCCTAAGTAATACGCTTGATCATGCATGGACAAACTATCAAATCCTTACATTTCATTGAATGCAGTTCAAGAGTCAGTAAAACGTTCAAACTAAAGGCTAGAGGATTAAGAATAGCAGGGGCTGGGAATGGTCTTATAGTAATAGCTTACTGATCATTACTTTCTGTTCCTCTAGATCAGTGGTCAGCAAATTACATACTGAGGGCCAAAAGTAACCCCTTGATGGTTTTCTCAAAAAAATGTTTTATTGGAACACAGCCATGCTCATTCATTTATGTATTGTCTTTGGCTGCTTTCATGCTACAATGGCAGAGTTAAGTGGTTGTAACAGAGATCATGTGGCCTACCTCGAATGTATACTGCCTGCCCTCTTTTTAGAAAAAGTTTGCTAACCCCTGCCTTTGTGAATTTTATCCCTTTCTAGCTATTGGTGTTACTCTCTATGCTGGGCTCCATATCAAAACCTATAATGAGTAAAAACCTATAACATCAATTATTTGGTGACTAGACTCAGAGTGGAGCCTGAGACTGACCTACATTCCACTCTCTTAGTCAAATTTTCTGTCTAACGACTCCATTTTTCCCAGGTTAATGACATTAAAACCTACCTTGTCCTTCCATGACCCAATATAATAACAAGCATAGAAGTATTTTCCTTATAGGCCTTCCCACTTGCAAAAGGCACATACACATAGTAATGTTGGGGTAATTTCCTCACAGGCAAATTAAGTTTGAGACATCTATGGTTAAATAAAAATGTGTCCAACAGACAGCTCTAGATTAGAGATGTCACTTTTAGGAGACATGGTAGAAAAAAATCTTTGAATACAAAAGAAATCACTCAGGGGAGGGTGCAAGTATGAGTATAATAAACGTAAATTCAGAAGAGATAGAAATGAAGGAGAAGCTGAGAGCAAGCAGTCAGAGAAGTAGGAGAGGGTCCAAAAGAGAAGGCAGTCAGGGAAGCCTAGAGAGCTGACGTCATCAAGTAAAAAGAGTTAAAGGTATTGAGTGCTGAAGAAAGATTTAAAAAATGGCTAAGGGACTTCCCTCATGGTCCAGTAGTAAAGAATCTGCCTTACAATGCAGGGGCTGTAGTTTGATCCCTGGTCAGGGAACTAAGATCCCACAAGCCGTGGGGCAACTAAGCCCACACGCCACAACTACTAAGCTCGCATGCCTCAACGAGAGAGCCCACGTGCCGCAAGCTACAGAGCCCACATGCTCTGGAGCCCATGCACCACAACTGGAGAAGAGAAAACCCGCATGCCACAAATAGAGAGGAGCCTGCGCGCCACAACGAAAGATCTGTCTGCCTCAACGAAGATCCCACGTGCCGCAACTAAGATCCGACGCAACCAAAAATAAATAAAATAAATAAAAAAATAAATCTTTTTTTAAAAAAAAGAAAGAAAAATGGCTAAAATTCATATATTGAGTTGGAAACTTTGTTATCTGGAGATTGGATTATAGTGTATTGTAGGATGATTACGGATTGAGCTTGAGCATATCTTGGCCATCTTAGAACACGGCAGCATTGTAGCAAGAGTGTAGATTTGAATCCCAGGTCTGCTGTGTACTCTCTGTGCAACTTTGTCGAAATTTGTTAACCTCACTAGGCCTCAGTGCCCTCCTCATTTCGAACACAGGGATAAGAGTTGTACACACATCTAGACTGTCCTGATCAGTAAATGAGGTGCTATATTTACATCAGTTAGCACAATGCCTATGCATAGTGATTAATAAATACTTATTAATATTCTACAGAAATATTTTTGGAAGCCTAGCTACAGTATAAGAAGAGGGATAAAACAGAAACTAGAGGGAGCTGTCGGAACTAGAGACTTGTTTTACTTTCTCTTGTCTTTTTTTTTTTTAATATTTAATAGCTGGAGAGAAAGGAACTTACCATCTGGTGGGAATATAATGTAGGAGAAAAGCTGAAAGCTGGAGCAGTACTTTATTTCACACCCAGAGCTTTTATAAATTTCCTGTGTCAATTTCTTGAGCGGTCTACAGGTTGGAGGAGCAGGAAGCATGGAAATAGCAGGAAAAAGGAAGAATGCAGGTCCAGGGACTCATTAACAGCAATGGATATCCCTGGCTATTTGGGAAATTCCTGAGGACTGTAGAATGTTTCGACGAAGGCAAAGAATGAGTGCCCCTGTAGTGAGGGTGACTGGATTCCCTGAGGTACCGTGAAGTGGGGAGGAGGGTAGGTGTTGTCTAAGTACTGATACAGCACTTGCCCAGCTCCTAGGTGATCATGGCCCAGATTTAGAATGGCAAAGACCCCATTTCAGAATTGCAGTAAACTATATACTTTCAAAATGGCCAGGGTTCTGGCAGGGTGTTGTTTTGTTTTTTTTTTTAATATGTGTTTCTGAATAAGGCAAAAACAGATGCACTTGTTCACCTCCTGAATACTTTTCTGTCTTGGAATTGGAATCTTTCACTACTTTGGATTTTGCTTATGAAGCGTGGAGTAGGTTCCAATCACAGTGGCCTTAGGCATGAAATAAATCAATGCCTGGATTTTTAAAATGTGGATTTAACCCAAACCAGACCTGGCCTAAAGCACTGTATAACCTAAGATTTAGTTGTACTGATGTTGGAGGCTGGATGCTAGAAAATGCAATCTATTAAAGGGTCTTATGTGTAGATGCACCTGGGTAGCCTCAGTTGTAAAGTCCAATTAATTGTAAATAATACCTTAACAAAGCCTTTCTGTAAAGAGTAACTTACGTAAAACTTCGGGTAAAATGTGTGTTAGCTTCCAGTATGTAACATCTATTTACATAGTTTTCAGGGACAAATTGATTCTTTTTTAATGGAGAAGAAGTCTTTTACATCTCTAGATATTTCTCCATTTTCCTTCCTACCTCTTTCAAGTCTGGGATGTTTTATTCATTCAGTCTTTGGGTGCTTACTCTGTTCCAAGTTCATTACAGTGGAGAATAACAACTATTCCTTGACACTTTGTGGAGCTTGCAGACAATAAATAAATTAGCAAAAAGATCTATATTGGGGCTTCCCTGGTGGCGCAATGGTTGAGAGTCTGCCTGCCGATGCTAAGGGACACGGGTTCGTGCCCCGGTCCGGGAAGATCCCACATGCCGCAGAGCGGCTGGGCCCGTGAGCCATGGCCGCTGAGCCTGCGCGTCTGGAGCCTGTGCTCTGCAACAGGAGAGGCCACAACAGTGAGAGGCCCGCATACCAAAGGAAAAAAAAAAAAAAGATCTATATTGAGGAGTGATAACTGCTATAAAGAGAAATGAGTAAGGTTAAGGGGATAAAGAGGGCCAGTGTATACTATTTTAGAGAAGGTGGTCAGGGAAGACCTCCAAAAAGCTGATGTTGGAACAAAGAAGGAGTGAGGGATCAAGTTCTAGGGGGAAAAATATTACGGGCAGAAGACTCAGGAGGTGCAAAGACCCATGACGTAGGGGCCGCTTGATGTGTTGAGGGAACAGAGAGGGGGCCCAAGTGGAACAGAGTATGTATGGGTAGAATGAGAGGAAATGAGATTTGAGGGGCAGCTGTGCTTAGTTGATGGAAGGCCCATGAAAACATTAAATATATAGAATCAACAATTATATGCTATATTAGTGTGAGTGCTCTATTTACAAAGTTATCAGAGTTTCTCAGTTTTATTCCCAGCCTTGTCCACCTTGAATTTCAAAGTCTTTGATTTTCAACTCAGGTTGATCAATGGCAGGCCTGGGTGAGAGATTACAGGACGTCAGGTGCCCAGCCTGCAAGCTCAGCACAGTCAGTAAGTAACCGGATGCTTTCAGACTATGAGACCTTTCACTTCCGGGGCCCTCATCCTCCTATCTGTTCACTAACAATTTCTGAGATGCCCTCTAGTGCTGATACTCTAATTACCATGGTGATAGGTGCTCTGTGTTCATTAGCCAGCCCTACTGATGTTACAGGGTTTTTTGCAGGGTGTGAGCTACCAAACATTCTTCTTTACCCACAAATCAACCGTTTTAGCCAGCCCAGAAATCTCAGCTAGAAAGAAAAAGGAAAACAGAAAACAACAGGAGAGGAAAGCTAATTTTGTTAAGTACAGGAAAAAATTGTGGAATGGAGGTAAAATTTGATTTTATCACAATCAAAACTGAATATCATGAATATGGCATCATATCACGGTCTCTGCTGGTTTGGGACTTTAAAAAAGTTTCAGTCAGGTTTGGTAAGTGTCTAGAACACTGGACTAGGCATCAGAAGATGCAGGGTTTGGCTCTTGCTCTACCAATACCTGACTCTGTGACCTTAGCAAGTAAGGTTAACTTGTGTAACCCTTTTATAGTCAGGTTTTTCATGTATAATGGGAAAAAATATTATCAGTCTTTATGTGAAATTAAGAGAAAAACTATATGGTAAAATGCTTTATAGACTTCAGAGAAATGGGCAAAAATGAAGAATTATATAGAGGGACTTCCTGACGGTTCAGTGGTTAAGACTCTATGCTTCCACTGCAGGGGGCACGGGTTCATTCCCTGGTCGGGGAACTAAGATCCCACGTGCTGCGCAGCCAAAAAAAAAAAAAAAAAAAAGAATTATATAGAAATGATAGAAATGCTGCCAGATAAAATACATATCTAAATTAAAATTGAGGTTTTTTTTGGAAAAGTGATTTGTAGAGTTCATCAAATATCTAGCTGCTTAGGTAACAGAAAACAGTGTTCCTTATTGGTTATGTTTTTTCGGTGTGGTCAAAATTTCAAAGATCCAGAAAAACTTTAGAGCACTTAACCTATTTCTATTTCCATATTCTATTTCATTCTAGTCTATTCTTGCCAAATCCTTCCTGCGGTGAATTCAGTAAAGAATATAGAAATTTCAGGAAGAATTATGTAAGGTGTGATTTTATTAATCTTGTTCACAATTCCTAAAGGAAGTTTATTTTTCCTATATCATTTGTTCATTCATTTACTAAACACTGAGTTTGTAACATGTGTCCAGTAATATACAGGATGGTATAGATTAATAAAAGAATCTCTACCATCAGTCTGTACTGGGCCACTACCTGGTACTTTGGGGGTGCAGTGAGGCTGAGGTCCAGGGAAAGCTGACTAGAGGTGACTGAACTAAATCATCATGGAGGAGGAGGAATTAACACGGTCCTTGCTCAGGATGTGATGCTGCTGGTCTGTGGGGCTAGTTAGAAGTGCAGAATCTCAGGCCTCACCCCAGAACCACTGAATCACATCTGTTTTTCAGACAAGATCTCCAGGTGATTCATAGGCATAATAAAGTTTGAGAAGCCCTGACCTGGGTAAAAAGGTGAAAAAAAGGAGAAAGCGTTTTCTAGGCCAAAAAAAATAGCAGGTCTGAACAGCACATTTAGGAAACTACACGTAGTATGATACAATAGGCCACGGGATCTAGTGAAGAATTTGAGTGAGGGTTTTTGTGGGAGATGGAGTGAAGAGGTTGTCATGGACCAGATCCTGAAAGGCCACGTTTTACCAAGGATGTCTGAGGTTTCCTGAAAATGTTGGAAGGCTACCAGATGATATTTTTAAAATTAATTGATTAATGTATTTTATTTTTGGCTGCATTGGGTCTTCGTTGCGGTGAGCGGGGGCTAATCTTTGTTGCAGTGAGTGGGCTTCTCATGGCGGTGGCTTCTCTTGTTGCAGAGCACGGACGCTAGGCGCACAGGCTTCAGTAGTTGTGGCACGCGGGCTCAGTAGTTGTGGCACACAGGCTTTGTTGCTCTGCAGCATGTGGGATCTTCCCAGACCGGGGCTCGAACCCATGTCCCTGGCATTGGCAGGCAGATTCTTAACCACTGCGCCACCAGGGAAGTCCTTACCAGATGCTTTTGAATAGCAGATTTAAATCATAAGCAGATTTAAATTTTAGTTGTATGACATATATATCACTGGCTTTTCTATCAGACAAGAAAAAAATGACATAAGAAGTATCAACTTTGAAAAGGAGTCAAAATAACACTCTTTCCTAGATACTCTCTCTGATCACCTTCCAAGAAACACCTAGCGAATCAATTGAGCAAACTAAACCAATAATGGACTTTGGTAAAGAAGGCCAGTTAAAATATTAACATGAAGCTCCTAATAGCTTTGCTAAATCTGTTACACAGAAAATAGAATAAAAGATCCTAAATAATCTTTTAGAAAATAAAATAGGCAACACTGTAAAGCAATTATGCTCTAATTGAGATGTTAAATTAAAAAAAATAGAAGAGAATAAAACATTCCAAATTATATTAACAACATAAATATTGAAGACTATAAGTAAACTTAGAAATATTTGGTGTGTACATATTTTTTTAAACTATAAAATTTTATTGAGAAACATAAACCATGTTGCTAATGGGAAGATTCAATGTTATAAAAATATCTGTTTCTAGGGTTGGTGCTACGAGATTATGTGACATTGTGATTTATAATAAGAACAGAGCTCCTAAAACCATTGGAATTTCCTAAGTGATAAAGTTGAAAGGGGCATTTTTGTTCTTCATAACAAGCCCCTTTCAACCACCTGAGTTTATGTTAATGAGGTAATTTTAGGAAAGTCCCTAAGGAAGTGGGGCTGGTTGCCAGGGGAACCAAATACTTGAACCACTGCAACTTTCAGTCTTGCCTCCCCACCACCTCCAGGGATGGGAGAGAGGCAGGAGGTTGAGTTAATCACTAATGGTCAATGACTTAATCAATCTTGCTTACTTATGAAACTTCCATTAAAAGAAACCGCAAAACGATGTGCGGTTTCAGAGAACTTCCAGGTTGGTAAACCCTTGGAAGAGCTGGGTGATGTACCTGGAAAGAACATGAAAGCTACATACTCCTTCCCACATACCTTGCCCCATGCATTTCTTCCATTTGGCTGTTCTTTTTTTTTTGCGGTACGCGGGCCTCTCACTGTTGTCGCCTCTCCCGTTGCGGAGCACAGGCTCCGGACGCGCAGGCTCAGCGACCATGGCTCACGGGCCCAGCCGCTCTGCGGCATGCGGGATCCTCCCGGACCGGGACACGAACCCGTGTCTCCTGCATCGGCAGGCGGACTCTCAACCACTGCACCACCAGGGAGGCCCCATTTGGCTGTTCTTGAGTTGTATCCTCTCATAATAAATCAGTAATCTAGTAATAAGTCTTCCTGAGTTCTGTGAGCTGTCTAGGGCATACCTCGTTTTATTGTGTGTATGGTCAGGCCACTCACGGTGGCTGTTCTCTTGCTCTCTGTACATCCCGGGCTCGACCAGTAAGCGCCCGCTTCACCTACACCCTACTCACTTGACTGACTTTCCTACATACTTGCTGGAGGTTCCAGCCAGTGATTGCTCTTATCAAAGGGGCAGTAAGGGGCGTGCCCCTCTGCTAGTTTCCCTGGTAACTGACGAGCCAACCTGATGTCAATTCCCACTATAACTGGCAGTCTCCCCCTCCCCGCCCCGGAAACAAGACTGCCGCCATGTTATGCCCTCCGTCTGCTTCTCTGGGTGGGGTGCTGTGTCAGGACCTTGCTTCAGAGAGGTAAGCTCCCCCCACCGCCCCCCCATTCCGTTAAACCATTGATGTCTCTGCCACTGACTTCGGGCTCTTTCTTCAGTCTTGAAGCCGGGCAAGTAGAGGTCTTGGAGGCCTGCGGCGTGCAGCCCAACTTGTGCTTCACAGATAATTGCGTCTTTTACAAACTGAGGGTTTGCGGCAGCCCTGTGTCAAACAAGTCTACTGGCTCTGTTTTTCCAACAGCATTTGCTCACATATGTCTCTGTGTCACATTTTGGTAATTCTTAAAATATTTCAAATGTCTTCATTATTTGTTATGGTGAGCTGTGATCAATGATCTCTTATGTTACTACTATGTATGACTTGCTGAAGGGTGTTGGTTAGCGTTTTTCAAGCAATATAAAATATTTTTAAATTAAGGTATGTACATTGTTTTTTAGACCTACTGCGATGGCACACTTAATAGACTATATTCACTTTATGTCTGTGGTCTGGAACCGAACGCGCAATATCTCCGAGGTTTGCCTGTATTGAACCTGAAGCAGCGGTTGTGGTCATCTTTGATTTATAGCCAGATGGTCAGAAGCACAGGTGATTGTCCTCTGAAGGCGGGGCCCAGTCTTGTCGGATGAGCTCTTAATCTGTGGGATCTGACAATTACTCCAGGTAGATAAAATTGAGTTAAATTGTAGGACACCCAGCTGGTGCTGGAGAATTGGTCGGCGTGCAGGAAAAGAAAAAAACCCTGCTTGAGAAAAATGAGGTTTTTCTTTTAGTTTAAATATTGTATATAGTACAGAGAAGAAACAGGTAGTTTTTTTCCTCTCTTTTAGATTAGTAGTCTCAATTGGATGTTTTTGGAACCTGACAAAATAATCCTAAACTTATTCAGAGAAAAAGAATGAACATATTTAAGAAATTTTAGAAATGAATCATACGAAAGAAGACATGAGTTGTCAGAAATCAAAATGTATTTTTACATTTTACAGATATAATTCTTATTTAGAGTGACCCTAGACAGAAACAGTACCTTAGAACATGAGTGTATTTGGTGATAGGGTCTTTAAAGGTGTGATTAAGTTAAATGAGGCCATTAGAATGGGCCTGAACACAATTTGTCTGGTTCTTATAACAAGAGGAGATTAGGACAGAAAAAGAGACATGAGGGATGCATAGGCACAGAGAAAAGACCTTGTGAGCACAGTGAGAAGGCAGCTGTCTGCAAGCCGAGAGCCCTCAAAAGAAACAAACCCTGCCAAACCTTGACCTTGGGCTTCTAGCCTCTAGACTGTGCAAAAATAAATTTCTGTTGTTTGAGCCCCCCAGTATGGTATTTTGTTATGGCAGCTACAGCAAACTTATACAGCTCCCAAATTAGAAAAATAATTATTTTACATGGGACACAGTAATGTGTTATCTTATCGTTAATAAGATAACTACCAAAACAAACATATAAGCAAGGCTGTGAACACAATCTCTAAAAGAAGAGATATGACCAGTACACATATAAAAGTTTTAACTCGCAAAGACATGGAAATCAAAACATTGAGATGCCATTTTTAATTTATAAAATTGATAGATTAGTGAAGTTTGAGGAGAGCTAATCTTTCAAATGCTGTTTGTGTAAGGCTCTACTGTCTTTGCCTTTTGGAGTGCTGTTGGTTAATATGTTTGAAACATTCTATCCCTAAGAGTCTATTTTAAATAAATAAATAAAGATAAGGAAAGGATGCATGCATGAAATTTTCCTTATAAATTTGTTTATATAGCAAAAAGATTTAGAAAGTAAAAATAATTTATTAATAACTTAAGTCTTAAATCCTTAATTACATTAGTAAAAAAATCTTGGACTTGTGGGTAGGAGATGAGATAGGAACTAAAAACTTCTTTTTAGTTAAAATTTTTTTAAAAGTTTAGCTTTATTGATCTGTAACTGATGTACATCCATTCATGTGTGACAGACACGTAGTTGTTTTCATATCTTGTCTATTGTGAATAATGCTGCAATGAACATGGGAGGGTAGATATCTCTTTGAGACATTGTTTTCATTTCCTTTGGCTATATTCCCAGAAATGAAATTCCTGGATCATATGGTAGTTCTATTTTTAATTTTTTGAGGAATCTCCATACTGTTTTCCATAGTGGCTGAAAACTTTGTACATTCCTACCAACAGTGTACAAGGGTTCTCCTTTTTCCACGTCTTTACCAACACTTGTTAGGTCTTGCCTTTTTTGATGATAGCCGTTTTAACAGTTATGAGGTGGTATCTCATTGTGGTTTTGATTTGATGGTTTCCCTGATGGTTAGTAATGTTAAGCACCTTTTCATGTATCTGTTAGCTATTTGTACATCTTTGGAAAATGTCTGTTCAGATCCTGTGCCCATTTTTTAATCATATTGTTTGTGTTCTACTATTGAGTTGTATGAGTTCTTTATATATTTTGGGTATTCACCACTTATATGATTTTCTTCCATTCCATAGGTTGCCTTTTCATTTTGTTGAGGGTTTCCTTTCCTGTGCAGAAGCTTTTTAGTTTGATGTAGTCCCACTTATTTATTTTTGCTGTCGTTGTGCTTGCTTTGGGTGCAAATCTAAAAAACTATGCCATCACTAATGTCAAGGAGCTTATCCCAATGTTTTCTTCTAGGAGCTTTATGGTTTCAGGTCTTACATTTAAGTCTTTTAAATTTAACGTTTTAAATATCTAATCATACATAAAGAGAGTCAACAGACAGTATTTATTATCTGGTTCTTGGAATTTTTAAAAGGGAATATCAAAGTATATTTTTATAATTTTGGGATAACCAACGGCAGAATATTTTTCAGAGTGTGAAAGAAGAGGCTATGACTTCTATAATTCTGAGAAATAAAAGCAAAAAGATAGTACATACAGCATATGGAAGAATGAAAGGAAAACAAGGGAAAAAATTTAATGAACAATATAGCAAAAATAAAGCCAAACATTACATGTGATAATTAAGTATCTTATTAATAGACAACATTTTAGATAAAGTAAAAATAAAATTCAATTCTGTACTGTTAACAAATATCGAACCTTAAAACACAGGAAATTTTTAAAAATAAAGCTAGGACCAAAGATATATCAAGTAAACACAATCAATAAAGAAAGCAGAAATGGCAATGTTAATTAATTGAGAATTAATTTATTTAAAATACAATTCAAAGAAAAATTATTAACTATGACAAAGTTTTAAAAATCAAATATATGCATTATAAGGATACAGTATTTATGAAACACAATATTCAATTCTACAAATAAACCTTTTTTTAAAAAATGGAAGCAATTCACAAAAACTCATTCAATTGTAATCAGAAGATCTTGACTCTCAAGCCTTGAAGAGAAAACAGGAAAGAAAATAAGTATCAAAAGATGTGAATGGTATAAAATTTAATTGGTTTGGTTTGGTAAATATATACCTAGTATTATCATCTATAATCAGTGAACATACTTTATTTTTAAAATCTGAACATTTTCACAAATTGATGATGATTTGGCTTAAACCCTCAAATTTCCAAAATAATAAATTGAATAGGCTACATTCCCTAATTACAAATGTAATTAATCTAAAAATTAAAAGTTTAAACAGAAATATCTGAACACAGGGAAATTTTAAATCATTGTCCTTTTAGAGCAAATAGGAATTTTGAATCAAATAGAAAGTCAAGAATGCATTTGTAAACAGGAAGACATCATTGGTACTACAGCATGGCAAAACTTTGTGTTATGAACAAAGCTGGACATTGACATATTAAAATTTTTATTACTAAGCTAGAGCATACAGTTGTAAGACTACAAATTAAGTATTTAGGTAAAGAGTTTTCTGAAAAGCATGCCTAAAGAAAGCAGAAGGAAAAGAAGTAAAGTAAAATACAAAAATTAAACAATTAAATAGCAAATCAGAAATGCCATTTCTCTGAAAAGTCCAATGGAATAAGTTCCTGGCAAGCATAATATGCAAAAAAGACAAACCCAAATACACAAAATTAAGAATGGGAAAAGAGTATAATAATTATCTTAATTGCTCTTGCTCTAAGTTTATAGTAATAAAAATGTCTTTTAAAAATCTGGAAGATTTTTATAGAAAAAATACAAATGTTGAAAGTTGAATCAGTAAGCTGATTTTTTTTTAAAAGCTACAATAACCAATCAACAACTTTTCAAGGATTATTTCTCAAAAAGGCTAAAAACATTTTTTCAAATGTAAAAGGAACAGAAAATTCCTATGTTGTAAAATCTTTTCCAGACATTTAAAAACAAAATAGCTTTCTAGTTAATTTTTATAAAACTGCATAATCCTGACAGAAGCTGATAAAGATAGCAAAAGATTTTACAAAGAGAAGGATAAACTTGTGTTTTCCAAATATATTGTACTGAAAATTAGTTAGGTCCAAGACTTGTTAATAAAACAGTGGATTCAATGCCAAATAAGTTTGAGATACACATCCCCTTTAGTAGACTGGCAATGTACCGCATCACATTAAAGAAGCTGAGAGATTCGGCAATTATATGAGAGCTATCATTAACTCAATATATTCCCAAATTATTCAAACATAAAACACTTTTAAACATCACACTTATTAATATTTAAATATGCTAACGTGCCCCTAATGCCTCATTAAATATGTTTTTCCCTCTTTTTCATTTTTTTCTAACGGTAGGTTTCATGACTTCAACAGTAGATGGCCTCGGTCATGATCATAACCACTCAGGCCTTTCCTAGATTTAATGGTTGCAGAGTTGACTATAATTGTCATCAGTAAAGGCACTTTACCCAGAAAGAGGGAGATGGGCCAGAGTTTGGAGACACAGAGGGAAGGGAGGGAACCTCTAAGGTCTTCATTTTGAGAAATGGGGAAACATATGATACTCAATGTTTATTGAACAAGAAATGGAGGTATTGGTGTGACATTTGAGGAACTCAGAATAGTGACCCCAGCATGTACAGATTACAGGGGGAAGAACAACGGGGCATGAGTAAGTGACATTAGTTCTAATCTATCAGAATAGAGAGTCAGTAAACATTGCCCACGTTAATAAATCAAGAAAGTGCTATGTGCATACATTTTAAAGATACTGGAAGTGGCCATCAGAAAAACCAACAAACCAAACTGGTTAGAAGTAATTCCCTTTGAGGAATAGAAGTGAAGGTGGTGTGAAGGACTGTTACTTCTCATTTTCAATCATTTTGTAACATTTGATTTTTTTTTAACCACGTGCGTGGTTTAGCATGCTAAAACTTCTCTAATGTCTATGTACAAAATTTGACTTTCAGCGAAGTTAGTGGAAGACAACAATTTAGGATCTAGATTAATATGGGGATAACGTTGCTGTTTGAATTTGATAAACCTCAGTTTAAATCTTGGCTTTACCAGCTACGAGAAAATATTGGCTTTGCACAAGTAACTAAAACTCTTTAAGCTTCCTCTCAACATACCAGTACTCATACCTAACACGTAAGGTTATTTTGACCTTTGAAATTGAGATAATGTGTCTAAAGCACTCAGCACACATAAAGAGAGTGCTTAATATTTGTTATATATGATAGTTATTATAACAATTATAACTGTACATGCTACAGTCAACTTATTCTTTCAATCTTTTATGTCTGAGTCTGTAAATTTATAATAAGTGGGGATTTCTTAACTGCTCATGGTCACAAAAATTCTTCCAGCTGTTTTTAGAGGTTTCAGATTGTTTGTTTTTATTGCCTGCTTTAGAGGCATCATGATGTAATGGAAGAAGCCAGCATTAGTTTGACTGCCTCCACCTTGGGCAAGTCTTTTAATCCAATTGAAGTCACTCCACTTATAAAATGATATTGCTGGAGTGTTTCCTGTCTCAAGGTTAGAGTGAATCAGATGTTCATTTGAGGTGCTGGTCACCTCCAGGGGTCATGACTGTATAATAAATGAATAAAGTGGTGCAACTGTGGGATCCCACATGTCCATCAAGGCCTTACCTCTAATGTTTGGCCCTGGGGCTGAGGGAGTTTTTTGACCTCTGAAATGGGGTTTGGTTTCTCAAAAAAAAAAAAAATGTGCTTTCTGAGGCATGAAAAGCCTGCTTACTTCTGTCAGCTGAATTTACTCATTTAAAACGTCAAGGTTCCTTTTAGTAAATTCACTTTGCCACTAAGTGATACCCTCATATGCCATACAAATGAGTTTAGTATGTATAATTCCACTGTTGAATTAACGGTTATGCATAAAAATATGCTTTTCATTAACAGTTGGTGCTTTCATGAAAAAAATCATTTTAAATATGCTTTATGCTAATTTTTATTTTTCAAGTCATTCAAGAGTATATTGGATAGGATCCTGTTTAGAAATTTACTTGCAAAGAAGTTATTTTTCAGGATATTGCTACAAAAGCTTTAGAAAATAAAGAGGATGTGGGAGACAGGATGAGGAACTTGAATTTCAATTATATCTCTACAAAGAAAACTCTTGACAAGTGTACCCACTCACCCATTCAGTAAATATCCGCTATGGGTAAGACTGATACTGAGATGACAAAAAGGATTCCTGCTCACAAGTTAGTACAGCAGCAGCAGGTCTGAAGTAGGCCTGCTGGAAACAAACCAAGTCTATTTTCATTTTTAAAAATAGTAAAATATGAAATAATCTGGCACCACCAATTCAAATAAAATGGCAAAATTAATATGTATCTAAAGGAAATTTTCCCTGCTCTCCATCCCCACACTTTTCATCTCTAGTTTTTTCCATTCATTATATTCTCAGGACTGGTATGTAAGGGGAAAATTTATTTGATCCTTCCACTGTGTGAGTAAGGCGACTGCATTTCTTATTTATTTATGCATTTTTGGCTGCGTTGGGTCTTCGTTGCTGCGCGCGGGCTTTCTCCAGTTGTGGCGAGTGGGGGCCACTCTTCCCTGTGGTGCACAGGTTACTCATTGCAGTGGCCTCTCATGTTGCGGAGCACGGGCTCCAGGTGCACGGGCTTCAGCAGTTGCAGCACACAGGCTTCAGTAGTTGTGGCACACAGGCTCAGTAGTTGTGGCTCATGGGCTAAGAGCACAGGCTCAGTAGTTGTGGCACACGGGCTTAGTTGCTCCATGGCATGTGGGATCCTCCCTCTGGGACTCGAATCTGTGTCCCCTGCATTGGCAGGTGGATTCTCAACCACTGTACCACCAGGGAAGTCCCGCGACTGCATTTCTGAGCTGGAATTTTGTTGGACTCAGGCTCCTGAGAAATACCTCAAAGAGACTCCTTGTTGGGAGTGCCCTATTTGCGTGTTCTAAAGGCTGCTAAGAATTGTGGCAGTGGATTCCAAGATTCCACTGCAGGGGAGGGGTGGATCTACCTAAGTTTGCTTTTCTTGGGAAGGTCAGGCCCCTTCTAGGGTGCAGCAGTGGTGGAGGAAGAAAGACATAACACATAGTAGAGCTGAAGATTAAAGATGGTGGATTGCTGAATCTACTAGTTCCAGTGAGAGCAGGACCAGGAAGCCAGTGAACAGGAAATGCCTGGCATGACTTTTTCAGTTACAGAGAAACAGAGCTGTCTGGCAGACTGTACCAATGGCACCACCCTGCCCAGAAGCCTTGTGACAGATGCCAGGGAGAGCACCAAAAGGGACCACACCATCACTCACCCCATCACCCTGTGTTCCTGTTATAACATCTAAGTTTATTGTAGACTTTCAGAAATTCACTATCAAATATATTTTAGGACCACATCACAATCATAAGTCTGGAGCTGCTTATATACATTAAAATATGGGCAGTATTTAACAATATGTTTTACTCCATTGAATTCATAGAAAGACAGGAAAGCATATTAATATTAATTTTATTACTTTACAACTATGGTCACTTAAAATCTCACACATAAAATACATGCAGAAGAGTTTGTAATGGTAGAAGAGTTTGTAATTCAAAATTCAAATGCTCCAAGATCATTTACAAATATACATTTCTATATCAATTATTGTATTTCAAAAGAAAGAAGTAGCTTAAAACGAAATCTTCCTCTACATGTTCTGACTCCATCCTAACATCATCATTAAGGTGATATTTGAAGGAGACCAAGATATCGTTTAATTTTTTTAAAGTATTCTCTTATCCTAGGCAAGTATCTCAGTTTAGAAATTACTTTACACATAGTCATTAAACTATAGCGACAATTGTTCTACTAGGAGTACAGCTAATATATCAATGGGCACAGGCAAAGTTAAGCAGAATGAGTAAATAATATAAGGAATTGGTTTATAAATTAAAATATTTAAGATTAACTTTACCATCTACACCTTCTGTAACATGATTAATTATATTTGTTATCACGTACATTATCTAATACTTAGGATCAAAAACAAAGTAGACATCTTTTTGAAAGGAGAAAGAATTTACACATTTAAAACCCTTTTGATTAAAACTTGCTTGCAGAATTTCCAGAAATTGGAAAACATGCCTTCAAGTCATCATTTGTCTAAAGCTGCGTTTCTTTGCCTGGCCAATAGCTGGGTTGTAGCAAATGATCACTCGTCGTACAGTTTTCCTTACTGATTCTTGTAGACACCATTGTTCTTTCTCTCTTGGTTCTGAAGCTTCTGTGTTTTGAAACATACTTTTTCTTTAAAGTGAAAAGTACTGCAATACTTAGGAAAATGGACATTGTGCCAAGGATCATGGTTAGTCCCAGATACATGTGTCTAGAAGAAGAGAGAATGTCCATCTTAATTATGGCAACTATCCAACTTTAAATGAAATGTAATAATATCATCCAAAAATATCAATATCAATAAAACTATCATGAGGATGGTTTTAAGAATGCAGATTCAGTGGCTATAAAAGACCTTTCTATGAACATTTGACAGACTATTGAAGGCAGTAAGCTAATATAAAGCAATTTTAGTAGTACCATCATTTTCAGTCACTGATAATTATATAATCCGTCCCATCCTCTCTGTAAATTATTTCCTTAGACCAGGTAACTATATCCCTGTTTGCCCAGAACAGTCCCAGATTATGCTAGTGTTGTCCCAGTGTAGTTTTTAATAGTGCCCCCTTTCACTCTCAGGAGTACCCAGGTTTGCATGATAAATTATGTGGTTACCCTCCCCTCGAAGCTTGCCCAAATTCACTTCTACGGAAAAACTGCAAGAAGCAACATTGAGGGGAAATCAGAGCTCTCGGTAGAGTAGACTGACTTAAGAACAAACCAGAGGTTTCAATCCATTTCTTCCATGAGTAGCCTTTAGTTCTACATTAGGTTATAAGACACAAAGGTTTGAAAGGACAGGTTAAATGATTCATGCTGGTTACCTTGTATGTACACTCATAGTCTCTGATTGAATTACATTGTCTTTGCACTAAAATACAGCCTTAGTAAATGTGAATAAAGTGTCAATTCTCCTCATAGATCAGGTCCCTTTCAAAGACCAAAATAAATTTCTCACATAACATCAAAGCCTATTAAGCAAATTTATTTGAGATGGTCGGCTAAATTCACAGCCAACTTCCAACTTACACAGTTCAGCACCAAGTTTATTTCTCTAGAGAATACTCAGCTTGTAAAGTGAAAAAAAAAAAATCCTTCTTGCTTTTAAGCCATTGAAGTATTGCTTTAAGCAATAAGGAAACTAAATGTTTGATGAATTGAACTGAATGATACCATAGTGAAAAAAACCCATGCCCTCAACCCCATACACACTCACACACACAGAGAAAACCTTTTACTTTTATGCATTTCAAGTACTGGAATAATTGAACATCAGTTTGGCAATAAAAGCCGGACAGATTTACAGCCAAATCCAACTCTTGCCCAGAGGGATTATATCTGACGTAAATGGGACAGTTTGGCTCAGTTTGAAAAAGAATAGAATTAAACCCCAAATGTGACCTAGATTTAAATGCTTCTGAGTTTCAGGGAATTAACTCACTTGTGTGCACAAACTTTGAAAATTCTACTCTATTCTGAAATCTTATGTCTTTTTTCTTATATATATATTTTAAATGATTACTCATTTAAAATGGGAGTCAAGATTAAGAATGGGGGAAAAACGAAAGATCTAGCCAAATAATCAGATAATAATAGAATTATTCTATAAAACAGAACAAGCTTTTTTAAAAATTTTATTTTATTTTTATTTTTGGCTGTGTTGGGTCTTCGTTGCGGTACGCGGGCTTCTCATTGTAGTGGCTTCTCTTATTGCAGAGCACGGCGCACGCGGGCTTCAGTAGTTGTGGCACACGGGCTTAGTTGCTCCACAGCATGTGGGATCTGCCCGGGCCAGGGCTCGAACCCGTGTCCCCTGCATTGGCAGGTGGATTCTTAACCACTGCGCCACCAGGGAAACCCCAGAAAAAACTTCTTGATTAGACTCTCCTTTTCCTTACAAGCAATGAAACTACATGAGGATTATTAGTGCCAATTGCATTGTGCAAACCTGGGATGTGGTAGCCGTGAGATGTGGGAATGAGTTTGATACGGTACCTAAAAGCATTTGAGTCATATAATCTGCAGGATCCTCTACTTCCACATCTTTTAAATCCCCATTTGAGGCATGAAGTATCAATCAAAACTCCAAAATATACGGGAGCTGGGATTCCTGCTGTGAGAAAAACAAATAATTGCTACTAAAAATATACGCATATCTTTTTGGTTAGCCTATAATTAATGATTCTCGGAAACCACAGTCAGTCCAAAATTCAGTGCTTTGGAGATGACAGGGCATCTGTAGAAAACCAGAATATGTCACCCCAAAATATGCCTCTGGTATAAAGATTATTTTGAGCTGATAATTTTGAGAAGCAGAAGTCATAGGAGAAGCTCTGAAGACACAGCATAAGTTTCCTTTTTGTAAGGAAGATGCACATTTACAAAGGAAAATATTTGCAAGGGTCTCTCCCTTTCTGTACCAGGATGAGAAGAATTCCAGATTCAAAAAAGAGCTAAGTGACCCTGTTTTGCATAAAATCCTGTAAGCAAGAAGATCACATAAAGACATCGAACAGTCAGTTTAGATTATTTGGTATCTTAAATAAAAATTCTCTTTATATACATTGTCCATCTAAATAGATTATTTGCCACTGAAAAACATTTAGGTGATAACTAACTTTACATTGCTCTTAATAACGTGAAGATGTTCCTCAAGATTCAAATGCTTGCCATCTTCTGTATGTTTTAAATTTTTCATAATGGGAAATTCAAACATTCACAGAATTACAGAGGATGATGTAATACAACCTCATGTACTGTCACTAACTTTAACAATCATTGATATCAATATTTTGCCACTCCCGTGTTATCTCTCTCCAGTCCCACAGCCCAACGTGCATCCAGAAACTATTTTTTAAAATATTTTAAGAGATACCTCAGATATCACGTCATTCTCCTTATATGTATCTCAGAACACATCTCTGACATTTTAAAAAATATATCACTCTGCCATTTAACACATGACACATTTTATAATTTCTTTAATCCTATCAAAAATTCACATTCAAACTTTTCTGAATGTCTTCAAAGCATTGTTTTAGAGTTGGATCATTCTAATCAGGATTCAAACCAGGTAGGCAGGAATAAAGAGGTAGACATAGAGAATGGACTTGACATGGGGTGGGAGGGCGAAGCTGGGGCGAAGTGAGAGTAGCACTGACATATGTACACTACTGAATGTAAAATAGTTGGCTGGTGGGAAGCAGCAGCATAGCACAGGGAGATCAGCTCTGTGCTTTGAGATAACCTAGAGGGGTTGGGATAGGGAGGATGGGAGAGGGGCTCAAAAGGGAGGGGACATGGGCACATGTGTATGCATACGGCTGATTCTCTTTGTTGTGCAACAGAAACTAACACAGTACTGTGAAGCAATTGTACTCCAATAAAGATCTATTTAAAAAATTTTAGTTGATGGCTCTTTATATCAGCTTCTTCTCCAACTTTTTTTTTCATACTAATGATTTTTGAAGAAAGACATTTGTCCCGTAGAACACGCCACAGTCTGGATTTGACTGATTGCTTCTTCCTGACGTCATTTACTTTGTTCTCCTATCCTTCATTTCTCCAATAACCTGGTAGTTAGCTCCTGCATAGACTCTGGCAGGAACAAGGCACGGGTGGTTCTGTGTGTTCTGGCAGAAGTCACACGCTGTCTACTTGCCACTCTTTGTAATGTTAAAATGGATCTGAGACTCAGGCTATGCCCTCCATTATGAAGTTTTTCATCCATTTTCACCTATAGCTCTCAGCAAATGTTGATGAGGTTGCAAAACAGATGGTTAAAAATTATATTATTCCTTGTGTAAAATTATTTAGGATTTTTCTATAAGAGAATTTTCCTTCATGACTATTTATTTGATTACTTCGAAGTATAGTTTATTTCGAAGGAAATATAGAAGGAAGGCAGGATGAATGCTCAGTTCTTTCCATTTATCAGTTTTAAAAATAATGAATTGGTGCCCTAGTAGTCTCCAAAATTATTTAGGTATCATTACAGATTTACGTCTTTTTATATATTCACTGTATTTCAAGACATGGCAGATATTATAATGATTAGTTATGTTATATATTAATACAATAATATTGTTTATATTACGTATATTGTTTTCAAATTATCTCACCTTAGGCCAAGCTCCTCAAATTGGTCCTGTGTCCTTTTGACATATCCCTTTGATAGCTTTCTCACTTTCTTGCACAAAAGTTGTCCCACAATCATCTTATGCATTTTCTACCCTAGACCTTGGTCAGTTCTCCAAGGTGCTGTGGTTTCTTTATTGAGGAGTGATATTTAGATAGCACAGATTCATTGCTATGGGTGCTCATTTCTCCTGGGTTAAATAGATTCTAGATTTTTCAGGAGACAGAGTTATAAGATACACATTATTTTAAAATAAAGCTATATGAATTCATATTAACATTTTAAGTTTAAATTAAGAATGAGTTTTACTTATTTTATTTTATGCTTTTATCGCTTTTCTATTATGCTGAAAATATTGATTCCTAATGATATTAACATAATATCTTATTTACTTTAACCTGAAAATACACAATAGTTTTAACATAACAATGCCAAAGTTAGTATTAATGACAAGACCATAAAATGTACTGAAGCAATGGGGATTTGGTAATAATCCTATTTTCCATGTAGTTTAAAGTTTTTTTCTGTATGGTTATGTCACCCATGTAATATAGAGTTAGTTTTGGTTTGTTTTAAGAATTTCTTTGGTTCTGTTAATTTAATTATTTTAAATTATATAAAATTTTTGCATGCTTTCAAATTAAAAATTGTACAGCAGTTACATTTACAAAGTCTCATTTCCATCCTGTTTTCTCTCCCCTTTTTCCTTTCTTCCCTAACAGGTAAAGTTTTTATAAAAATAGTATTAGTTTTTAGTTTATGCTTCCATTGTTTCTTTTTGTTAATAAGAGCAAATACCTCTGTGTGTGTGTGTATAATATTTCCACCTTTCTATACTTACACCAAATGCATCACTATATACATTGTTCTACATTTTGCTTTCTTTCACTTAAAAGCATATACTGGAGATCACTTGATATGAATTGTGTCCCTCCAAAATTCATATGTTGTAGCCCTAACTCCCAATGTGATTGCATGTGGAAAAAGTAAGAAGATAATTAAGGTTAAATGAGGTCATAAGGGTGGGGCCCCAATCTGATAGGATTGGTGTCCTTATAAGAAGAGGAAGAGACACCAAAGGTCTCTCTCTCTCTGTGCACTGAGAAAAGATCCAGGGAATGAACAGTGGGAAAATGGCCAGCTGCAAATAAGGAGAGGTCTCACCAGACACCAACCCTATTGGCACATTGATCTTGGACTTTACAGCTTTCAGAACTATGAGAAAATAACTTCCTGTTGTTTAAGCCCCTCAGTCCAGGGTGTTTTGTTATGACAGCCAGTACTGACTAATATACTTGGTAACATTAGAGAGAGATTTTCCCCATTTGTCCATACAGCTGCGTAATATTCTATTATGTGGGTTTACTATAGTTTATTTAACCAGCTCCTACTGATGTACATTTAGACTGCTTGTAGTCTTTTACTATTGTAACTAATGTCACAGTGATTGAACATCCATAAGATTAGACTTACTTCATACTTTTGCTAACACATTTTTGACATCAATTCCTAGAAGTGGGATTGCTAGGTCAAAAGATAAGTAAGTCTTTATGTAATTTTGTTAGTTATTGCCAAATATCCCTCTCCAGAAATAGTATAATTTTCATAACAGCAGTGTATAAGTGTATCGATTTTCTATTTGTATTGTAATACATGACAAACAACATTTGGTAATTTGCCTATCTGATAAGTAATAATCAGTATCAGTGTAGTTTTAATTTGTACTCTTCTTATTATGAGGGGTCTTTACCATCTTGTTATATATTAAGAGGTATTTACATTTATTTTTCCATGAAATGGTTGTTTATATCTTTTACCCCATTTTCTCTTAGGGTGTTGATCTTTTTGTTCTCAGTACTTAGGCGTTCTCCTTATAATAGGGATATTAGCCACCTGTCTGTTATATACATTGAAAAAAATTGTATGTAGTTTGTCATTTGCTTTATGATATTTTTGTCATTTTCAAGTATATATATTTTTTATACAATTTGGAAGGTTACTTTCCATTTATAAAATATTGGCTATATTCCCCATGTTGTATAATATATCCTTGAGCCTATCTTTTTACCTGGTAGTTTGTGTCTACCACTCCCTCATCCCTATATTGCCCCACCACCACTGGTAACCACTAGTTTGTTCTCTATATCTGTGAGTCTACTTTTTTTGGGTTATATTCACTAGTTTGCTGTATTTTTTAGATTCCACATATAAATGGTATCATACAGTATTAAGTATATTTTCATTTTTATGGAATCAACTTTTTGAATTATTTCTTTTACTTGAGATCTTTTTCACACTGTAGGTTATATCTGTGTTCTCAAAGGGAGGTAGATAGATTAATTACAGCCAGGGATGTACTTCAGGCTCAATAGCCTTTTTTCTAGATAATCTCTGTTTTTATATTGTAGAATTAGAGCCAGCCATGATGGCTTAAACCTCCATTTTTGTTGTTTTCCCAATTTTATCAGGATTATATTCTATCTTCACATATATCCATTTTTATATCAAGATTTATGTAAACCATAAGATTTATATAAAGCTCTGAATTTGTTTTTCTTCCAGGTAGTTCCTCTCTGTCAAGTTACAGAGGAACATTTACAATGGTTTTTACTATCTTCTTTAGAATATAAACTCTTTAAGGACAAAAACCTCATCTAACTTAATCACTCTGTTTTTTATGGGTTTTAACTAATGAATATTGAAAAATCTGGTAGTCAGAAGAAATCATTCCTATTACGTTTAACAAATTGTGAATTCAAATCCACACTTTGATTGTTTGAATGATCTTATCTTTCTACCAATGATATATCCTAGTATTGAGAGTAGCTCAAAAGAATTCCTTCCATCTAATAACTTAAAAAATTATATTTAGACTTCAGCTTTTCTTACTGATTTAATTTTTGCTTTCCTCTCAGAGGGCTCTTTTATAACAGCAATGGATTTTTTGACACTAGACCCATGCTAGATGAGACAAGATTGTTAAAAAATGCCACTACTCTTATAATCACTTTATCATGGGTACAGCATTGGTTCTTAATATTTCTGAAAAAAAGGAAGAGTGTAGTCAAGGAAAAGAGGGAGGGAAGAAAGATATGAAGGAGGGAAGAAGATTAAAAGAACAGGGATCTACTACTGACATCATTCAGTTATGTGTCATAATTCTGTAAAAATATTTAGAAAATTATTCAAAATACACTTGTAATGGCTACCATAATTAAAGCATAGATTATACTTACCAAGAACTCTTACTGCTAAGGTGTAGATACCCAGGGCAAAAGACTTAAGTTGTGGCTTAATGCACCTAAAATCAACAAAAGCATTATGATAAAAAATATAATAGTACATTAAAGCAAATAGTAATGTCAGTGATAATCTACTGAACACACATGAAATGATGTTAGAATTCAAGTAGCATTTATGGAGAATCCACTAGTATTCTAGCATAGGGAAAGCAAATTATGTAAAAGCCTTGTTCCATTATATGCAGTGTATCGAGGAATTTATAGTTAATATTTCTAAAAGGTAAATCACTCTTACATGACATATTCAAATGGTGTTAGGTAAAGTAAAATCAAATTTAATCAGTAAAATAACAAGGACTCACAGGGAAAAAAACTCTAAGAAATTATAAGAATTTGAGGCACAGTAAAGGATTAATAACCTATAAGTAGTTTTTGTGGGGTTTGGTCTAAAAGCACAGGACCCTATTGACTCAAGTTGAATCAGAATAATTGTGACATGTTAAGTGTTTTTGCTAAATAGTGGGGACCTGAATTTACCAGTCAAGTACAAAAGTACCTAAAATAACAAGACCATCCTTAATATGACTGTATAACTTTAACTGATGGATTGGCCTATAGATTTTAGATGTATAATCATGAGGATATATAATAACTACTGAGTGTTAACCATAGTAGTAAGTTCTTCATATGTATAATATTTAGTCTCTGCTTTAAAAGAGTCTAAAATTACAACTCTTCCCCTTGAAGCAAATGACATTTTCTTCTGACATCAAAATAAAGTGTGGTGCATTTGAGGGACTGGCGGTAAGGAAAATTCTTCCTCTATTGGCCTGATTATTCACTTGACCCAGGTGACTACTTGGCACAAGGTAAGCAAATGTTGGAGAAATAGGTACCCATGAAGAATGATCCTGGTCTGAGAATTCTGGGGCAATGCTTTCCCATCAAACCCATGTTTCCATTTGAAAGCATCAATATCTCATGTTCTCCTTAAGCCCTTTTACAAAAACAGATTTCTGGATGTTAGAACCTATCTTCTGTAGATCTTTCCTAATCAATTTCTATAATATAAGTTGTGGGAAATTAAAGCTATATACAATATTTTGATTACTTTCATTTTAGAAAAACTTAATATCCATCTTTTGATATATGAATTAATTTCAAAATCACATAATCCATCTCAAAAGATTGATTTACAATAAAATTTGACTTTTCATGTTTAACAATTTAATCGAAATTTGTAATATCTTTAGGTGATTTCGATCAGTTGTTTAACAGTAATACTTACAACACTAATTCAATGAGGAGGATAATTTTATCACTGAAAATACTTGTTACAAAACTATTTTTTTTTTTTTTCCCGCAGTATGCGGGTCTCTCACTGCTGCGGCCTCTCCCGTTGCGGAGCACAGGCTCCGGGTGCGCAGGCTCAGCGGCCATGGCTCACGGGCCCAGCCGCTCCGTGGCATGTGGGATCCTCCCGGACCGGGGCACGAACCCGTGTCCCCTGCATCGGCAGGCGGACTCTCAACCACTGCGCCACCAGGGAAGCCCAAAACTAATACTTTAAAATTTGAATTTACTTATATATTTTATCGAGATCTAGGATAGGAGAGCCAATAAAAACTGTTCAAGCATAAATTATAACAGAAAAACTTCTACTCAACCACATTATCTATATAAAAACCTAAAGTGGGAAAAGCATAAAAGTAGAACAAGTTTCCTAAGAGAGCCGTAAGGAATCATAATGATTCCACAGAGCAGAGTTTGAAATCACTGCTGTAGATGATCACAGTATGTCATGTTAAAATTGGGGCAGGGAGGGCTTCCCTGGTGGCGCAGTGGTTGAGAGTCTGCCTGCCAATGCAGGGGACACGGGTTCAAGCCCTGGTCTGGGAAGATCCCACGTGCCACGGAGCAGCTGGGCCTGTGAGCTACAAATACTGAGCTCTGCGCGTCTGGAGCCTGTGCTCCGCAGCAAGAGAGGCCGCGACAGTGAGAGGCCCGCGCACCGCGATGAAGAGTGGCCCCCGCTTGCCGCAACTAGAGAAAGCCCTCGCACAGAAACGAAGACCCAACACAGCCAAAAATAAATAAATGAATAAATAAATTTAAAAAAAAAAAAAAAAAAATTGGGGCAGGGAGAATCAGTGTTCACCTCAGAAGCAATATGTATCCAGGTATCCCGCCTAGAGATAAAGTATAGGATGTGATGACTGAAATTACAAGGAAATACAGAAACATTTGGGGACATCCATTATCTTTTTGACATCTGCCCACCATGCCTGAGGAATTTCCTGATTCTGAGGCGGCAATTCCCACACAGGTGCAGTTATTAAATATCTGTAACACAATAGGGGAAAATCCAATTATTGAGGTAACTTGTATATAAAATTAAAGACAACTATTTATTTTAAAAGAATTTATAGTATACATTTATTTCATAAACAGTGGGGAAGTTTTTATTTTTCTGTGTTAGAATATATCAAGCAAAGCAAAATCTAGAGAGACATTTCATTATCCAAAGAGCAGATGGTCTACAAACTGTTGAACCTATAGAACCATCTCCAAGCAAATCCCACCAAAGCCAACAGTACCTTATGTTCTTCTCTACCATTTCTAAGTCTAAGCCACCATTTTTGCTTGCTTTGATTATCGCAATGGTCTCTTCATGTTCAACATGTTTCTACTCTCTTTTCCACAATAACCCAAGTGAGCCTTTAAAAATAGCAGTCAGATTGCATCACTATTCTCAACCTTCCAATGACTTCCCATTGTACTTGGATAAAATCCCAAATCCTTATAGTGGCTTCCACACTATCCATGATGCAGCTCCTGAATCCCACTCTGATCTCATCGCCCAATGATCTTCCTCCTCTCCCTCTACTTCAGCCACACACATGGGTGTCTGTGGGACCTTGGCCAACCCTCAAACATGGTGAGTCTACCCAGGCCTCATGGCCTTCCTATTTTCTCTGCTGAGCAATTCTTCTAGGGAGTTACATGGCCAGCACACACACTTCAGGTCTCTGGCATGCAGTGTTTTCAATAAATGGAAACTCTGGTTAAGAAAAATCTTCCAGTGCAACTAGAGATTATCATATTAAGTGAAGTAAGTCAGAAAGAGAAAGAGAAATGCCATATGATATCCCTTATATGTGGAACCAAAATACGACACAAATGAACCTATCTATGAAACAGAAACAGTCACGGACATAGAGAACAGACTGGTGGTTGCCAAGGGGGAAGGGTTTAGGGGAGGGATGGAGTGAGAGGTTGGGGTTAGCATATATAAGCTATTATAATATAGAATGGATAAACAACAAGGTCCTACTGTATAGCACTGGGAATTATATTCAATATCCTATGATAATAAAGGAAAAGAATATTTTTTTTAAAAGAATGTATATATATGTATGACTGAACCACCTTGCTATACAGCAGTAATGAACACAACATTGTAAATAACTGTACTTCAATTAAAAAAAAAAAAGTAAATCCAAAGTAAAAGAGAAAAAGGAAAGAAAAACCTTCAAGCAGTTTGGGCCAAGGAGTAGAAGCCAAAGATTGGGCTTGGGGGAGGAAAGGAAAGAAGGAAGAAAAGGAAGGGAAGGTGAAAACTCAGATTTCAGATGGGTGGGTGGTCTTATATCACTGTTGCTAGAGACCAATCCTTTCTTCTCTGAATAAAATGTCAAAAATAATAAACAGAGAAAATCAACAAGGATGAATTTGTCTACAGAAGTGTTTGCCTAAGCATTCTTATCTAGTTGATAAAAATACATAAAGATATGTGTGGTTTAATTTTCAGCCCTCTAGGACTGTCAAATACAGGCAGATTTCATCAGCCACAAGTATAAAGCCATCCAGTCACTGTGCCATATACACAACGAGTGTAAGGAAGAATCTCTGCTTGGGACAGGGATGTAAAGGTGTGATTAGGGGGATGAATCTATTAATGATTGAAGTACATAATAACTGTTCACAGCTGGTTTCCTACCTATAGTTCCACCCTCATCTTCCTCTTACACCCTACAGGAACCCTTCATTCCAGCCACTACTCTTTTAATCATTACACACATTAGCTTGATATCGTGGGCAGAGCTGTCCCAGAACCATCAACCTCCTCACAATTGGATCCCTGACCCCTGGGTCTAGACCTTTTGGGCTAGACTTCCTAATACTGGCCTCTATTTGCCCTGTCCTCTAAAACCTGCAAGGACCAGGGGTCAGGAGAGATAGATCCCAATGCAGATGTTACTATATGATCTTGTGACTGAGACTTTCTCATTTGAAGCTAACATTCCTTATAAACAAAATGAGAGAACTAGATTATATAATTACAGAGTTCCTCCAGCCTATTTCATTATTCTAATTCTGACGGTAATTCTTCCAACAACTCTAGTTCTACTAGCAATGCTTATATTTCCTGTCTCCACACAAAAGAACAAGGGCAGAGTCAAAGCCAGGGATTCGACCGGTGTGGTCTGCTCCTAGGTTGGTCCCTGAGCCCCCATAGGATTGTATAGTTAAGCATTGTCGCAGGCCTGTGGTCACACACTTTAGAGAAGATGTCTTACAGTAGTCTTTCCACTCCCGGTGGAGGTTTGACAACCAGCAAGGCAAGCCGATGCATATGTAATTCCATTTGCACCACACATGGGTTCCCATTTTGTCTCTGAACATTTGCATCTTGAGTTGCAATCTGAAAAGAGAGCTCGTTCATGATAAGAGACAGGTTTGGTTCTGAAAAGAAATGTAATGGTATAAAATATTACCTCTTAGTAGGCAGCACCCTAATACTTTCAAAAATCAATGTTCTTGGGTGACATAAATGGCACTGCCAACAACGTTTGCTTTGGGGGAACACAATTGTCATCAGAAATGCCAGCTTCTGATCATTAAATGTGAATCCACTATTAAATAGCTTTCTCTTGAAAGTTATCTTTCTAGGTTTACAACTTCACATGATATCCAGTTCTTGGCTGATGGCTTTTACTAACAACTACTGACTCTAGAATCTTCTAACATTTTTCTATGCAGTGATGTATGAAAACAACTAACAAGATAGAAAAGTAAAGTAAACCTTAAGAGCAATTTATGACATTACTCTTATTATATATCAATATAATAACAACTTATATGATATTCCATCTCATAGAACTACTATGGATTTTGTCACCTCAAATGTAAAAGGAAAAGACCTTTGAGATGTCTTCTAGCAGGATGAAAGGGTGTTTAACTAGGCCTCCTAAGAAGTCATCCAGGGATATTTCATCTTATTCTCTTCTCTAAGGCGTTAAGTTTTAACTGAGACTGTGTTGTAGTATCTGAAAGTATAAATGTGTCTTTGAAAGCCTAGAATCAGACCACTATGGACACTGTAGGGCTGAGATTTTAGAAGGTTAGAGCTAAAAGAACCGTGAGTGTGATCTAGGCCAACTTCTCATTGGGCAAATCAGGAAAGTCAGGTCCAAAGTAGGCAGATAATTTGCTCAAATTCACGTTTGTTAGTGACAAACCCAGAATTAGAACCTTTCCAGGCCTCTGGATTCTACATTTTTGTCTTGCATCAGACTTATTCTCATCATTGCAGAAGAAAAATTTCTTCCACTATCATATCTAAAGCTTATCTATAGTGTTCCTGTTTAATGTCCAGAATCAAAACAGCCTTGTGGAACAAAGAAACTCTGGATAACCCCTGGAGAGCATGTTTATTTTATAAAGCCAATTCTTTTATATTACTGAAGGTACATTAAACTTATCACTTAGGGCAATCTTGAAGCAGAAATTAATTGCATGTATGTTTTATGTAGGATGTGTTGACAGTAGAGTTGTTATTTAAATTTTTAATTATGAGTTTTATCAAATATGCCAGAACGTTTATGCTGAAATGAGATTTTTCTTTCAAAATAACCATGTTGGGAGGGGAGAGATTTCCCCAGTGATGTTGCTTTTTCTTTGGCTCCGTCCAATAACAAAGCTGCTCTTAAAGGTTAAATCTTTGCCACTGTTGAGAATGTTCTAAAAAGACATGGAAAGCAATTTCAAAAGAGGGGTTTTAAACAATGATAGCATTATTGCAATATAGTTATAGTCTTTTGAGATGAACTGCTTTCAGGGGCTAGTATTCAATGAATAATTATTTTGTATAAAAATATTTAATCTTTTATTATCATCTGAGTATACTTTAATGTAAATCTCAAAATTTTTCTGTTGTTGTCTACTTACATATTTGCTTTGGCTTGAGGATAGCATAATGTTGTAGAAAGAACATTATACTTTGAGGAAGTTATTTGACCTTTCTAATCTCAGTTCCCTTTAAACGTGGGTAAAAAAACTTACTTCATAAAGGCATCTGAAGGTAGAAGTGAGATAATAAAACTAAGGTGTTTTCTAAATTGCAAAATATAAAGTACTTTACCACTGTCCATCCACCATGAGGATCTTAGGGATAGTAAAAGATGGCACAGGGCTTCTCCTCGCTCCAGAATCTTCTTGCAGCTACAACTAACATTCTTAATCTACATTGCTCACTGTTACCAAGGCAACACTACACTCCATTAAGTCTAACTGTTGCTTTGATAACTCTTAGAAGCAACGATATATGAAGTTTGCATTCATTAATTTTCCTGAACATTTTAGATGGCAAAAGTATAATTGATGTTCACTTAACAGGGGAAACCAGGATAATGAAGGTGATGGAACATAAACACAAGACAGATAGATAAATGTGGAAGGAAGCTGGAGAGCAAGCAGTGAGCAAGAAGCAACTGAACCATCAGGAAACAGAACATAATGTCAGGAGTGTTGGCCTTTGAATCACAGGCGAAATTTTAGGCAGTCAGGCAGATACAATCAGGGAGGCTGGCCTGGCAACTAGTAGCAGCTCAATAACTTTTTTTAAAACAAATAATGTATAGATAGGTGGAAGGATGACGAGAACTGCCTCTGGTAACTCAGGTTCAGGGTAGAGTGATAGCAAGGACTCTTGGAGGGGAAGGGTTAAGTAGTTTTAAGACCCAGCCTTTAGACTCTGGAAACGAATCACCCACCCCAGGCAGGATGGCATAAGTCTGAAAGCATCAATAAATATTCATGTGATCAGCTGCAGAGAGCTAAAGAGAACTGGAATGTGGGTCACTGGGTTGAGGGATAGCCATTTTCTCCTGAAATTTCCCTTGATTTGAGTAACAGAGACTATAAAGCGTGGCACAGAGACCATTCCAGTTATCTAGGTGTTCAAAGAAAAAAAAATACAATTGTTTCCATGAGTGGCACATCTGTTTTGTGCCAGGTAAGTACTAATCACTTCCGTGTATATCATCTCGCCTTACAAAACCTTAAGAGGCAGTTATTATTTCTATTTTTAAAATGCAAAAGTTGAGGCTACGTTAAATAACTCATACAATGTCACTTCACTAAGAATGGGTAGAGGCAAAATTCAAGGTCTGTATTTTCCACTATCAGGTTGCTGCCCTAAAGTAAGATGTGGATTTGGCATTCTTTATATTTCTCTAACACATTCAAATTCAAAGGAAATGACAGATTTTGGTGACAATAAC
The DNA here is from genome assembly GCF_003031525.2 of Neophocaena asiaeorientalis asiaeorientalis. Lineage (NCBI taxonomy): Eukaryota > Metazoa > Chordata > Mammalia > Artiodactyla > Phocoenidae > Neophocaena > Neophocaena asiaeorientalis. The sequence goes on along the minus strand of NW_020176571.1, from coordinate 16,017,772 downwards.
AGCTTACATGTCATAAGCATTGTCCACTATTCCGTAATATCCACTATCCCATAATAAACCATTAACTTCTTTTTCTTAGTTACAATGCTTAAAAATTAAATTATCTTATTTTGAAACTCTATCCATAATTTGATTAAACAAGGCAATCTCCTCAGATTACTTAATGAGTGAACATACCCTTGGTAGGAGACTGTTAGTCCTGCCACATCAGAATTTTCACAGCCCAATGCAAAAAGGGAAAGGAATAGGAGGTACCCAAGGACAGATGATCCCAAGTAGAGCTTTGCAGCTCCACACACACTGATTCTGAATTTTTTCATGACTATCCCCCCAGAGAATATTCCAAAGGCCACTGCAGGTATATTGATGAGCCCTGAGGAAAAAGAAAATTTTGTGAATCTCTAAAAGAAATACGAGTACACTCACACAAACTTTCTAAGGGATTATACAAAATTATACAATAGTTTCTGACGTATTATTAACTGCTTGGCTAATTTAAGTTATAGAAACATAGAAATATTTAATAATTAGTTAATAGTTACTCTCCTGTTTCAAGATGACTAAATTATGACCTGATTTCAAAAAAGATTAGTAACACATTTCACATCTACTGCCAGCGTGATTCTCCCTTTCAGGTTCCCTAGGATCTATAAGCTGTCCATGAAGGGCCGGTGTGATGGCGAAGTTCCTGGACAGCGTGTGAGATGTGCTGCTTTTCTTTCATCTTAGGTATTGTTGAGTCATTTAATGAGGTAGAAATTTCACGTTGATTTCTTCATTGCACACCTTTTCCACTCACACCATAAAATGTGTCGCTCTTACTGTGTTGGTCAAAAAGTTCATTTGGTTTAAAGTAAAAATAAGACATTTTTCATTTTCACCAAGAAGTTTATTGAACAACGTAGTCAGTAACCAAACAAACTTTTTGGCCAACCCGATAAAATGTTTACCATCTAAATATTCCAACTGGAAACATTAGCTATAATTCAATCCTAGCACCTACAGTTTGTTTCAGTTTATTTTATATGATTTCTCTTGAATTTAATATTTATGTTTATCCAAATATCAGGAAAGCTACAAGATAGTTTATTATTATATGTTTTAGTATTATTAATTCTTATTACTCTTATTATTGTTATTTCAGCACACTTGTTCAAGTTAAAAACCCTATTCTTGGGGCTTCCCTGGTGGCGCAGTGCTTGAGAATCCGCCTGCCGATGCAGGGGACAGGGGTTCGTGCCCTGGTAAGGGAAGATCCCACATGCCGCGGAGCGGCTAGGCCCGTGAGCCATGGCCGCTGAGCCTGCGCGTCCGGAGCCTGTGCTCCACAACGGGAGAGACCACAACAGTGAGAGGCCCGCATACCGCAAAAAAAAAAAAAAAAACCCTATTCTTTGTTACTATCCCAAACAAGAGTTATGAGGAATGTGTAAACTGTTTCGAGATGCTCAGCAGAATTACGATATAAACTGGAAACTTTGATTCCCGTACAGGTGCATGAAAGCCTTAGCCATTAGGATGAAACAGTAATGAGTTATAGTAATAATAGTACTTTAGGATGTTTTTAAAGCTTTTTTCCCAGTGAAGTAAAAGTCTTGGTTATATCATGGACCCTCACAATATTACTCTAATGTTAGAAGAAATAAGTATTAAGGTTTTTATTTTACAGAGAGAAAAAAATGCAAGAAAAATTTACATATTCATATAACCAGTTGGGTGCAGACAAAGAAGTAAAATTAGCCATCCTTCTTGGGCATAATAAGAGGGGTTTTTTTCCCCTCACAAATTAAGATAGTTTTCCATCACCTCACAGGTTTTTACTGTAACTTTACTTAATTCTAGAACACATCATAATACAATTCTAAATTTACTATGCTAGCTTAGCCACAAAAATAATAATGCTTTCTCTTATGATCATTTTTTCTCAAACCTCTTAATTTTTCCTTATTTGTCTGTGTAACATCTCCAAAAATTGAGAATGATGATCATTGCCAATGATAGTCAGTGTTGATGTATCTTGTCTACTACTTACTATCTTATTTAATCAAAAAATTTCAAGAAATTAAGCAAAAATAAAGAATTGCAATCTGTGTATTAAGAAGGAAAAGGAAAGATCATGTCCATGTAACTTCATAGTGATAGGAAAAGCCTAAATGAAAGATTCAGCTGTCTAATCAAATTTCTTTCAGTAGAAATTGGAAGGAAATTTTTTTAAAGCCCATACCCTTTAAAAACAAAACAAAACCATTTTATCACATACTTTCTAGTCCCTGACTTTGAAAAATTATTGTTATTTTTCTTTCATTTTATTTGTAAAATTAACACAAGAAAATGTGATTTCTAAACTTTAGAAAGAATGTGACCAACATATAAAAACATGTACAGTAAAATAAATTTTCATTGGATCAGTCGGCCCTTGAACACTTTAGGGAAATTTCTGTTTATTCTTTCCTCCATGTCGTATCAAATGCTTTCTCTGAGAGAAGGGAAATGTGTCTTTTTTGTGCCTTTCCCATATTTTATTACAGAAGGGGTCATTCTCCCATAATCCAAAGAAAAAAGCTGAAGGAGAAAAGAGGGGTAGGAAAGAAGAAGCGAAGAAAGGGAGAAAATATATTTGTTGAATGAGAGCTATGTGAATTTACAATCCATTTTATATGTCTTTTTTCATTTTTATTTTAACCCAGTGATGCATTTCTTTTCACCATTCTATGGAAAATCAAAACAAATGTTAGGGATCCCTTACTCTGCTGTATCCCATACTTAATAATTTAAAATTACAATGCACTCAGGAAAGTATCCTAGTTATAATGACGTGGAATTACTAAACATTTTTTACTTGGCTCTCACAAAAGTACTTGAATTATCTATAGATATGCCAGAAACTATGAGGAATTAGAGTTCCAGGCAACCTTTGATAGATGGCTCAAAAAATTCTGATGATGAGTTTGTTTGGCTCTCAGAGTCCATGTCAGTATACAGAGTAGGGTCATGGATTAAAAGAAATCAATCAGCCACAATTCAAAAGATAATTATTAATCAGATTCTTCCTGACAGTTTTCCAAAAATAATTATGCCCAGTGAGGAAATACAACTCAGAAGCTCAGGGGAAATAATGTTATTCCTGGCTATATCATGTATGTATGTATGTATGATACATATGCATGATATTGGGCAGGCCATTGAATCTCTCAGAATCTCACATTCTTTCATCTGTGCTAATTACTCTTAAAGATAATTTTACAGGTAAAACATACTTCATTTATTATCTACTTAACAAAGGAATGAGATTACATGTAATTTCATTTCTTTTCTAAGTAACTTCCCCCCCAAAGACCCTTAATTTTCCTTTATGAAATGAACTTTTCAACTGGAAAATTTTAAAGAACTTATTCATCATTCTAGTGGGCGCAAAATCAAAGGCCCCCAAATCTCTAAGTGTTATGCACATCTTGAATAATGAGAAATAAACATATACTTAAAGGTATGTTCTTCACTACAATTCATGGGGAGAAGATGGTCTCTTCATTTTGATAAATGAATGTTGACCTCCTTCACATAACACAAAAATACTTTGTATTATGTGAACATACTTTGAAAAAAATACTTTGAAATGGATTATAACCTAAATGTGAAAGTTAAAACAATCTACTAGGCGCAATATTTTTATTTGTCATCTTGAATAATGAGAAATAAACATATACTTAAAGGTATGTTCTTCACTACAATTCATGGGGAGAAGATGGTCTCTTCATTTTGATAAATGAATGTTGACCTCCTTCACATAACACAAAAATACTTTGTATTATGTGAACATACTTTGAAAAAAATACTTTGAAATGGATTATAACCTAAATGTGAAAGTTAAAACAATCTACTAGGAGCAATATTTTTATTTTATTTTATTTTACATCTTTATTGGAGTATAATTGCTTTACAATGGTGTGTTAGTTTCTGCTTTATAACAAAGTGAATCAGTTATACATGTACATATGTTCCCATATCTCTTCCGTCTTGCGTCTCCCTCCCTATCTCACCCTTCCAGGCAGTCACAAAGCACTGAGCTGGTCTCCCTGTGCTATGTGGCTGCCTCCCACTAGCTATCTACCTTACGTTTGGTAGTGTATATATGTCCATGCCTCTCTCTCGCTTTGTCACAGGTTACCCTTCCCCCTCCCCATATCCTCAAGCCCATTCTCTAGTAGGTCTGTGTCTTTATTCCTGTCATGGTATTTTGATAGGGATTGCGTTAAACTTATAGATTGCCTTGGATAGTAAGGGCATTTTAGCAATATTCTTCCAATCCAAGAGTGTGGGATATCTTTCCATTTTTTGTATCATCGTCAATTTCCTTCATCAATGTTTCATAGTTTTCAGAGTATAGGATTTTTACCTACTAGGAGCAATATTAAGAAAACATTTTCATAACCTTGGGGTTTGACAAAGATTTCTTAAAACAGGCTCAAAATACCACTAATGAAAGAGGAAAAGATTAAAATTGGACTTGATTAAAATTAAGAAGAGTGAAAAGGCAAATTGAAGTCTGTGAGGAAATATTTGCAAAACATATATTCAATAAAGAACTTGTATCAAGAAAAAATACAGTACGCCTACAAACCAATAAGAAAAAGATTGACAATCCAATTAAAATGGGCAAACGACTCAAACAGGATTAACAAAAGATGATGAAATGACCAACAAGCCTGGGAAAAAATGCTCAACATAGTCAGCAGATGAATGCAAATTAAGCCACAATAAGATACCATCACACCCCATAAGAATGGTTACAGTGAAAAAGACTGACAATACCAAACATCAGAAGGATATGGAGCAATTGGAGCATTCTTACACTTCTAATGGGAGTAAACATTTGCACGACTCTTTGGTGAAATGTTTTGGCAATATCAGCCAGATCGAAACATATTCCCTGTGATCCAGCAATTCTACTCCGGGATATAGCCAAGACAAATGAGTGAATCTGCCTACCAAAATATGTGTGGAATGTTTGTGCAGTGTTACTTATGATAGCCCAAAGCAGTAAACAACCCAAATGTCCATCAACAAGAAAACAAACTGTGGTATATTTATGTAACGGGATATTACACAGCAACGAGAAGAACAAACCACGACTACACGCAATAACATGAATGAATCTTGTAGATTTCACTTCCACTGAAAAAAGCTAGTTACAAAAGAGTACATAACTTACTCCATTTATATAAAGTTCAAAAACAGCCAAGCCTGATCGATAATGGTGGAGTTCAGAATAGTTATTAACTTGGAGAAGAGCACTGGGTAGGAGAAGTTTTGAGGGAGCCTTCTGGGGAACTGAATTGTGCTACGTGTTCTGGATAATGATCCACCACACAGATATACACATGTAAACATTTATCCAGCTGAGCTATACATTTAAGGTCTGTAGACTTAACTGTTGCTTATAAGTTATGTCTCTAAACACAAAAGAAATGTTAAAATAAAAAGAATGTCAAAATTTCATTCCTCTTCTAGTCTTCGTAAAGTCAGTATAAAGCTTTGATTGGCATGGATGGGGTGTGGGGTTAAAAAACCCCCTAAAATATCAATATTTCTTCAGGTCAACCATTAAATAATAAAATTAAATTAATTTGAACCAATTAATGTTGAAAGTAAAATTCAACAGTGATTATAGCCTTCACATTTAGAATTTAGGGGAAGGACAGCAGTTCAAAGAGTCAGTTAGAATTGCATCTGCTAAGTGCCCATTATCCAGGTTTATTATAAGAAATTTATACATCCCAAAATATGCTCAGCTGTTCCCTCACACACACACACACCCACCCTGGTCTCTTTCAGAGATAGATGAATAGAGCAATTTTTAAAATATTTTATGAAGAAGAAATTATTTTAAGCCATTGGAGTCTCCTATCATAAAGGAACATGTCCAAAGTAATAGAATATGTTTTATACTTTGAAACAGTAGCATTAAATAACACTTTTGTGGACTAAAGGAGCTAATCCAGGTTTTAAAGTATCCAATTGCTTACAGGATGGTGGTTATATATTTGGAGATTCTGGTTCTTCTTCATCTTTTTTTTTTTTGCCCTTGAATATGTCTCTTACTGGCTGTCCTGCTGGGCTAGAAACACAGTCCTTTTAAATAACCCAAATGCCAGGAATCAGAGAAGTCTTTCAACTCTGAGCAAACACAAACTTTGTTTTGCAATGCACACCTTTTAACCTGTCTGAATACTTACCTTTTGTAATCCTAGAAACTGTTCAGGTAAAATGGCCACTGTTATGAGGTTTCAGCTACACTTGAAAGACAAATATCCAGTACTAACAATCTCCTAATAAAATGCATATTTGGTCTATGTGATATTCTCGTGGTCATTCACACATAGTCCTGAACAATTTTTGCTACAGAGTCGTACCACAGACTATCTAAATATTTTACTCTGCTAGATTTTTTCGCTTACTTTTTGAAATGCCACAAGTTACCTTCAGTCTAAATATTGGAACAATTTCTCTTAAATTACTGAGGATTAACAAGACACAGCTGATATTGCCTATTGGCAAGCAGAAGGACAGAGAAGCATACCGATAACAAAGTTGGCCTTAGAGGATGACTGCCCATAGTGTTGCTCAATGTACTTCGGTTTATAAGTCACCATGCCAAATAAGGAATTGAACTGAACGGTGCTTGCACACAAATATAAGAAGTACACTGGATTTCCAAAAAGACTCTTCAGTGATGGAAGAAAATCTATGAGACAAAAATAGCATGGAGTAATTAAAGACAGTGTCACACTTGGCAGAAGATACAGCCATGGCATCAGGGCTTAGAGGCTGAGTCTCATTGTCATGGTTCTGAGGAGCATTTATAGCGTGGTACACACACGCATTCTAGATATTAAGCCATTGGCACAAGTCAAGGCTGAGTTCCGGCCAGGCTCAGATCCAGACATAAGCACTCACTTCTACAGGCATAAAATCTAGATTATAAATTAGAGTGTCAGACAGGAACAGATTCCTCTGATGTGGGTAAAAGACATAAGGGATAAGAATACTCCCTCACCATTGAGCTGGGAGTCATGGACAGGACATTATGAACTTGAGTTTTCTGGTCTCTCTCCTTCAAACTTGGGTCATAGGTGCAGAGAAGGGAATATGAAAGTTATCTCCAGTTAATTATTGTTAGAAATGAGCTTTGGCATTCTCCCTTCTTCTTTTACACAGCCACACAGAAATGTGATGATTTTCTATAAATGTCAGTATTGCTGGGCCAGTTGAGGGGGACCAATCTTTCTCATGGCCACCCTTTTCCATGTGGAGGGTATTCACTAGAACATGTCTGACCTTTGGCCCTATGCCACACTCCTTTGATCACTAGTGGGACACATGCACTGGAGCACATTTTCAAGTGGGTGGATGCCATCTGTTAAAAGGCCACAAGCCCTGAAGATTCACTCTTTCTGTCCACCCAGGTGAATGTGAAACAGCCCTCCCAGGGAGGGGCAGTTGCAAGGTCTACACTGAGGAAGTGTAAAGGTGGGGACAGCAGCAAAGAAGGTTACCAAGACTCTGGGTCAAGTTCTTCAATCAGTTTTCCCAGTAATAAAGCTGACTTTTTAATAATCTTCATTTCTGCTTCCTGTATAGTTTCTCAGTTTTTTCTGAACACATGAAGTGGAGAGAGGGGTATTATTTATAGATCGCCTATAAAGTTTCAACAGGAAAATGGAAAGTGTTTCAAAATCAAGGAGAATCTGGCTCACCTCTTGCCATTTCCATGATTTTTGCTTTTTCTCCAAGAGGTGTTTGGTAGTCTGTGGGATCATCCATAATAAACTTAGATTTCTCAGAGGAGGAATTGGAATCCTCTCTGCTCCGGGGTCTTGGTAGACTCTTTGGTAAATACCAGAAAGGCACAGCTGCCAGAAGACTTATGCTTCCTGCTATTAGATAACCAAGCCACCAGGCACCCACCCACTGTGGATCCTTTGGGGTGATGGTTATATGATCTGAAAAAGAGAGAGGGTGGCCAAAGAGCATATACAGCAAAGCTAGTGTGTTGAAGAGTCCTCTTTAAAAAAAAAAAAAAAATCCAAATGTTACCTCTACCACATCATGAAAATACCTAATAATTCATACATGATAACCTTTTTTAATCTGAACATTATTGTTATCTTGCTTTTTGAAGGAAAGAGGGTGTTTTCAGAGCATGATTATTTCTCCTTTTGTTTCTTTGATTAAAAGTATAGAGTCTACATACTGGAAGGGGTCTCACTCTGCTCTGGGCTTCTGTCTGGACCCATGACAGGAAAAAAGCAACATGTGAGAAAGAATTATGAGGGCTTAAAACCTTCTGCCAGCTACCCCACATGAGTACCACTTTCATCTGATTTACATATTGAATGTTTGTCTAAGACTTTACTGGAAGAAACAGTTACGCCCTATGCCCTCTGGCCCAAATCTAGTCTGAGCCACTCAGAATGTTATTTATTAAATGATGATTGAGAATACTTCAGAGCTATTCCAGGTCCAAAGCAAGATTTGTATATGTAATTAAAACATCAATATCTAATCATCATAAAATTTTATTTTTGATACTATTTCTTATTTGACTAAAAGGTAAAGCATTGACAAAGTTTTTTAACCAAATCAAGTTTTTTCTTCTATATAAGAACCTATGAAACGTATTATTATACTCTACCTCTGCAACATTCTATGAGAATCCTTTGACAACTAGGCTCAATTGGTGCTACGTTATACTCACTACAGTGTTTTAACTAGTTTACCACTGCATGTGCATTGCTTCCCTTTCACAATTTTTCTCTGTACCACTCATCACACCAACACTTTCTTATGTATATCAGTCTCCACGACCAGATTTTAAACTTCATGAAGTAAAGGAACGCAACTATTAGGTTGGCCAAAAAGTTCACTCTGGTTTTTCCATAACATCTTACAGAAAAAGCCGAGCGAACTTTTTGGCCAGCCCAATATCTTGTTCGCTGTGATAGAGTATCACTTGAGATAGAGTAGATGTGAAATAAATTTGGTAGTAATAATGGATAAATGAATAAATAAAATTTTGGGAATGTGTATTCCAGCTTATTTGATTAAAAAAGAACAACTAGCCCAAGAGTTTTGCATTCTTTTTTAACACACGATAATCATTTATAATACACACTAATGACAATGCAATTCCAGAATTTATAAAAATGAAACTTGTTTTCTTGTTTTTTAACTGCCTTCTAGGGTGTCTTTAAAAAAAACAGATGAATTTTATCTATGTCAAGGGACTACATCTTATATAAGGAAAGAAACAAATTAATAAATATGGAAAGATGAGGCCTCCATTTATTCCCTCCACAAGCATTCGCCCAGGAGGAAAGTTAGTCTCACTATAATATGCCTTCTACTAAAACAGACTCGTACATTAATAAGGGAATTTTAGTTGCCAGAAGACTTTCAATCTTTGGCCTTTCTGACAAGTCCAGAAATATGTTATCAATTGATGCGACTGCAGTAAATGTTGATTCACCTGAAACCAACAAGAGCCAGCAAGTAACCACAGTTGTTAGTCTTAACTAAGCTGGAATGCCTTTGAACTGGGAAACCAGAAGTGGAAACTAATACATCCGAATAACAAACTGTGGGTCATCCGGTTCTAATCACCACCTATTTTTCATATTCCATACACATACAATCATGTGTGATGATTGTATCAGTAATAAGTTTTCCATGGATTATTTCCACTTTATGAAAGATTACCATCCTGTCATTTTATAAAAAGGCAACTTGATATTTTCTATACTATTCCTATTAAAAAATTACAGTAACTAAATAAGGTAAATGAATAAATAGAAATAAACTCCCTTACCTAGATTTACAAAGCCAATGTCAACATACAGTTTGGCACATAATGAGCCTAACAGGAAGCCAAAGATTGGTCCTATAATTGCAACCGTCTGCACACACCCTGCACCAAAAAAAAAAAAAAAAAGTGCAATTTCTTTGCTCTTGTAAATTAATTTTTAAACAAGAAATGTGCATAAGATTCAGTTAGTCACTGAAAATGTTTCCTCAACTCTTCCCTTAAGTGTGCTTGATTTGTCCATTTTTCAGCCTCATTGAATCGGAAATAAGTCCTCCTCAGTGTTGGAAGAAGGATGAACATTTTTAAGGCATTAATTATCTCTTAGTAAGAAAATAACACTAAGACTCTGAAGAAGTTAATTTCCCCAAATGGAGCAAATTTTACTCCCTTAGGATTAGATTCCCCCTAGTGATAAAAATCAGAATTATACTATTTTGACAGTCTTTCAGAAACCTTTTATGGTCAGTTAAACATAAAACTTGTTTTGACATTAAAATTGATTTCTTCCATGTTAATGAAATGTGCTTGCATTCAGAGCTTCTGGGGGACCATCTGCAAGTGCAGTAACTATGCAGCCAGCAAAGGAGCTAGACTTGGGAGAGGGGAGAGGTGTCCTCTGGAACGCTCACGACCCACCTGGGCAGCTTTAACAGGCAGGTGGAGCAGATCTCCCAAATGACACCATTTCTAGTAACCAGAAAGCTTGCTCTTCCTTGAAAAATATCTCCCATCTGCCTTTCATTTCATCACTGAGCTTACACACATATCCCTGGGAAAGTGATTTAAATTAACTGGAGGAGTAAATAGCAGTTACCAGATCCTTTTCAGAATAGAAGAGAGGGCAAAGCAGAGTGATCAGGCTCTGAGCTCCTGGACAGGACGGGGACACCCTGATGCCTGTGTGCATCTCTTGGCTGCAATCTTTCCTCTGGTCCCCAGAGTAATTGCCTAGCGTGTGCCATGGAGCTTCTGTTCCAATTCTAGGTCCTAATCTATGCTACAGTTTTCCATTAGAACTGGTGCCCTGTTTTTAACTACAGCATGCTTGGATATCATCAGAGACCTCTGGAGTTCTGTGTGAGTAGCCAGGGCAGAACCATACCATGGACCTACCTACAGCCCCCTCAATGAATTTAAATCTTGTCCTTCTGTCTCTGAGGGTGAGACTCTCAAAAGGTCAGAACCCCCAAAATCAAGACTAATGTATGAAACAGAACAAAGTTAGCTTCCGAGACATAAGAGGCGCTCGATAAATACTGCTTCCATTCGTTTACCTTTGGAGTTTGCTGTATTTTGGGTTTTGTGATCTTAGCTGCTAGTTTATCTGCTGGGGCCTGTCCAGACGTATGGTTGGCTCAGGCCTTGCTCTTGTCCTTCTTCTGTATCCATGAAGATACTTGCACAAGTCATATATCACAGCAGTTGAGCTCACAGATACTTACTTTTAATCTGATATTCTTTCCCTAATGCAATAGGTCCTTCTAACTGAAGTTCCTTCGCTATCTAAATCCTCATTGTGGACTTCAGAAAAATGCAAACTGAATAAAGGAGTTGGATATGAAGTATAAAACCTTCCACACCCTATTTAGTTGAGAATGAAGTTGAGAAAACCAGGTACCCTGTATCCCAAGAAGATGAATGAGGTGGACATTACCAATATAGAAAGCCGCGTTGTCCTCATTAGCAAAATCATCAAGGTAGGCAATGCCTAGAGGCTGAATGGGAGTTTCTCCAATGCCACGAAGAAGGTTCCCCAGGAAGACATAAGCCCACATGGAGGAGCCAGCATCAATTTCACATTCTTGAAAGGAAAGCAGATGAGGTTGAAATTCGATCACTATCGAAGTTAAACATTTATTCAGCATGTCTACAAGTTGTCCTAAAGTTGCATTAGAATGCAGAAGTGAAATTTGCCATAAACCTAATTTGATAGGAGTTTGAGCAAGATATTTTAGGCAGTGTAAATCCCCCAGAGAACAAGGAAATCTATTGCTTCTTGTTCCTGTCCCCTTAGTTCTTATTTTCTTTCTTTTTATTTCATATTTATAATGAATTCTTTGAATTTCTACGCTCCAGTAACATTCAGTATCCTGTCTGGGACAAAGTACAAAAATTTGAACAAGGCTTTTCTCACCTTAATCTTCAAACTTTTCTATTTTGCAACAGAAATCACTTGTAATTTTATTGCTGAACAAGTTTTATCTGAAATTCAAAATTTTATATGGTTGATAGTTCAAATTTGAACATCATTGCCTACAGTTATAACTGTTTGATAGTGAATGGCCATGTTAAGGGCTCACGTTTCACAAACAAATTCATATAAAAAGTTAAAACCTTATATGCCTCAGTTGTATAACTATTCCAACAAAAAGAACCTTTTGACAGTATTTTTAGAGGGAAATTCAAAGCTAACAATTTTATAATGCTTTCATAAAAGTCACGTCTTAGTATGAACATGCGAAGTAGAATAATTACTCCCATATAATAAATTAAATATACTTTGAAGAGTTTGGTGACTTTAATAAAAGCAATAATATTAACCATCTATAAAGAAATCACCACTTCTGGGTCAGCCATGTGGAATTCTGGACGTGCTAACGAAATTCCCCAAATCCTCTCTTGTGTGGAAAGCAAGGCACTGGGCTAAGTGGTTTGCAGACATTTTCAAATTGAATTCTCCTAATAATCCTATGAGGCAAGAGACATCTTCTCCTCTAGTAACCTTGAAAGTGATTTTTGAAGGTAAAGTATGGGTTATGAAGAACTGGGGTGAGCGCTTTTGTACAGATGAGTCAGACTCTGTGACAGAAAAGATTACTGTGTAGTCATGTTGCTTTCTGTTCTGATTCTGCCTCTTCTAGAAATGTAGCCAAGTGACCAGGGATTTTTCACTTATCTTCTCTGGATTTCTATTCCACTTCCCAAAATACAATGGGGACTCCTTTTTAAAAATTGATTCCAGGGCTCCCCTGGTGGCGCAGTGGTTGAGAGTCCGCCCGCTGATGCAGGGGACACAGGTTTGTGCCCCGGTCTGGGAAGATCCCACATGCCGCGGAGCGGCTGGGTCCGTGAGCCATGGCCGCTGAGCCTGCGTGTCTGGAGCCTGTGCTCCGCAACGGGAGAGGCCTCAACAGTGAGAGGCCTGCGTACCGCAAAAAAAAAAAATTGATTCCAATGTCAGTTCCAGCCCTGACATTTGTGGGGTTCTATGCTTGTTGGTAGAGGAGTCTTGTAGATAAGTGTAGACACCTTAGCTTTGTGCATTCCAGTACAGCGGCTACAAGCCACATGTGGCTATTGAAATTTAAATTAATAAAAATTACATGAAATTAAAATTCCATTTCTCAGTCACACTGGCTATATTTCAAGTACTCAATAGTCTTGTGCAACTAATAGCTATTGTACTGGACAGTATAGATACAGAACATTTCCATCATCACGGAAGTTCCCGTGGAGAGCGCTGTTCTAGAGTATTTGGGTGAAACGGGGTTTGTGCGCAAAGCATTTTTGAGAAGAGTCCTCTATTTACCCCACTAACCCCTTTAGGATAAGCCTTGTGTCCACTATGTCTAGTATCCACATAAATCTATGACTTTAAGGGAGCAGGATCTCATCTAAAGGAAAGAAAAGGATCGAGTCGTGAGTGTTATACTCTGGACCTGTCTAATAACTCGTCTCTTCACATTAAAATATCTTCATTCCCCACCCTAAACCCTATGCCTCTCTTTTTAACATTAAAGGCTTAAATATTTCCTAACTAGTTGTATTGTCATTTATACCATGTCTCTCCCCTGACTGTCAGAACCAAGAACAAAATAAAATATCTTCAATGACTCTACATTGTGTACAGGTGAAAGTCCAAATTCTTTAGCTCATCTCCTTGCCTCTTTATATGGACCTGAATTAAACTTACTGTCCATTATATTCTTATATAAACAAGCCCTCTGTTCTCATCCGTTGATTTTTATATGCCCTCCTGAATTTACCTATTACCTTCTTTCACATTTGCTTTTTCTTCTAGAATGCTTTCTTTTCATATAGCATGACAGGGTACATTTGTTTACATGTTTATGATCACCCCATTTTCACCCCTCATGTTTCAATATTTCTTTTAATCTTTTGGCCCTTCCCTTCATTCAAACAGCCAGACTTCTCAGGTTCATTGACCAGGAAAAGGACATCTCAGAAGGAAGCATTAATGAGGATGTTAGGGGAGTGAAAAGGTTTTATGGTGTAGATAAAAGATTTAGATGAGTAGCAGGTATATAAAGAAGGACTTCCACACTGCCTCTGTAGAAATGGATTCCCCAGCCTAGGGGTAGGGAGTAAGATGAGGGTGGCGGGGAGGAGGTGTTGAGCATATTTATGCTAAAAGGCTATGGAGAGAGGATTTGAGCACCTGCCAGTGCAGCACCCCAGAGACATAGCCAACACCTGTGGGTAGATTCATGGACTCCACGAGTGAAGAGAACCTGTGCCACTGTGGCCAGGAAGAACTCAGGGAGGTAGTAAGATCCTGAAGAGGAGATGGCTGCACAGTATAGCTAGGCATCCCTGCCCCTGCCTCTTCACAGGGTTTCCAATGCCTAGAGCAACACAGAAGAGATGGTTCCCATGCTCCCGAGGGTGGCCCACATATAGCCTTGCTTTGCAGTAGGGGTCAGCCATGTGGAATTCTGGATATGCTAACGAAATTCCCCAAATCCTCTCTTGTGTGGAAAGCAGAATTATTTCCGTGTTTCCATGATGTTCACTTTTGCATCAGAGAGAGCCACTGTGCTAAAAAGGACACGAACATGGACATAAGATGACCCCAAGATGACATGTGTGAACAAACACTGTGGCCAGAGGGATTTTAGATATCTAGGCTGACAGAGGACTACTGATAACACCAAGACCTCCCCTCCCACAATCTTCTCCTTTACTATAATGTAAAGCTCCCTGGAATGTAAGCAACCCCTGGGAACATGGATAGAGGTTAGGGACAAATTGACTGAGATTACGTTTTTGCCATTCTGATGAAAAGGGGCTGAACGTAGAAATCAACTTGAGTTTTGGGGAAAAATATATTTCTTTTATATCTGAGCAACGGGCTGAGGTTTGTACATGCTAAACTAGTTTTACCCTTTTTCACAGCTTGCCTTGTTTGGAACCACTGGAAGCTTTGCTCAGTCACCAGCAATTAATGCCCCATCTTTCCATAATATTTGATTGTCTGCATATTTTCTTAGGATCTCATCTCTGCTTTATATTCTAGGAATTTTTATGGCACTATAATATCTGAAGTAGTAAAGCTTTTGACAGCAAAAAATCACATAGATACTTTTTGTTCATATTAAAGCACCTATAACGTCTTTCAAAAGAGCTTGTTTAGTCAAGTAAAAAATAATCATCTTACCATTATTTATTTTGGATTGTGATTTTTCCATAACTGAGATTGGTAACGGACTGTTTGACCCCAGGAAACACGGAGAGATGCTGAAAGTGGAATTGGAGAAGGGAGAATACCTTTCATATCTGTACCTGTATAAAAAAAGCATTTCCTTTACTACAAGCTCATTTAACATCATGCTAAAAATATTACATGTGTACTACTTGACTCATTAGGGGACCTGGTTGAGTTTATAGCTCTTGCAGAATCTGAATCACTAAACCAAACCAGCATTTAGTTCACAGATATTACACCATATCTGAACCAGTTACCCAGTGTCATGAAAGAAAATAAAAGAATGATTTAGAGAGGCCCATTTTAATATAAAATAATGACTGTAATCGCCTACTCGATTGGTGAAAAAATATCCAACCTTTCATAAAATCATTATTATCCCTACAAGCAATAATTTAACAATCATGGCCATTGGCACGCTGTACTCAGAGTTGTAAATGTAGTGGAACACCTGAAATGTGTTTTCTAGAGAACTGATAATGATACGTGGGCTTTTGGAACCATTTTTCTAGATGGTATCCTTTTCCTCTGCAGTTTATTAATCTGGCTCTAAGTTATTTCTAATTTCACCCTTTCCTCTGTTTATAAGGTTACCACAGCAGCTGGATTGAAGAGCCAGTGCCAAACGGTAGGGTTGTGATCATTCTATCTACGGCCCCCCAGTGCCATACTCCCTCTCAAATTATCCTTGAGGAGCCAATTTCTTTGCCCTACACGCACCCTTCAGAGTAGAGGTACCTGATAAAAGGACATCATATCACCTTGATTCTCATTTTGTTCAGGCACTATGTGACTAAAGGCTAATAATCGTAGTGGTGTTTGAAATATCAATAGTAAAAACCTATTCAGCGTGATAGGGACAAGGTGTATTGAGTTATTAACATATTCAGATTGATAAGTCAGTTACCTTATTATCAGTGTTGCATAACCTGCACCTCAGTGGGTCTGTGAACCCCACTGGAAAAGTAAGAACATTTTTGTATGTATGTGAGTATTTAAGGGAAGAGGTTCATAGTTTTTGTCACTTTTATCAAAATGGGTCCTTGACCAAAATTAGTTAAGAACCACTTAATGAGGATAACTGTTTTTTAATTTCTAGCTACAGAGGAGAGCATTTAGTATTAAAATCATGGTAAATATAATTTTCTTTCTTTAATATAATTCCAGAGATACCAGAGACTATTATAATGCCTAAAGACTCTTTAAGTTGACTGTCAATAGCAATTATGTAGCATTTTGAAAATTTTTAATTACTTTAGCTTTCAGTTTAATCTACCAAAAGGCAACTGCTGCACGCATAATTATTTAGATTTTGAAGAAATAGAATTTTATATAAGTGCTGCCTGTGTCACTAATGACTATCTATGACACTGAGAAAAATCAATTAACCTTTCCAAATTTCATTTTCCTTAGTTGTAAAATGGGGATTATAGATATGGTCTGTGCCTATTTAGGTTCTATTGGATGAGACAAACAATTGAACAGGGGACCAATGGTATAAATGATTTTAAATCAGGGATATTAGTTCTGACCTGGCTTCCAACCCCGACTGACACAGTGTGCGTGAAGTTCTACAGTAGCCTCCTAAATAATCTCTCTGCTTTCACATTTGCCCCTCCGGAGTTATTTTCCCAATCTGTAGTCACTGTGTCCCTTTAAAAATATGTCAGGGGGCTTCCCTGGTGGCGCAGTGGTTGAGAGTCCGCCTGCCGATGCAGGGGACACGGGTTCGTGCCCCGGTCCGGGAAGATCCCATGTGCCGCAGAGCAACTAAGCCCGTGAGCCATGGCTGCTGAGCCTGCGCATCCGGAGCCTGTGCTCCGCAACGGGAGAGGCCACGACAGTGAGAGGCCCGCGTACCGGAAAAAAAAAAAAAAAAAAAAAGATTGTGCCATTCTGCTCAAAACTCTCCTCTGTCTTCTCATCCCATTCTGAGGAGGTAAAGTCTTTGCAATGATCTGTGTCCTTACTACCAGAGGTGTTGTCTGCAGACCAGCAGCATCAGCTGAATCTCAACCCCAGCCCCAGAGCTACTGAATCAGAATCTACATTTTACCAAGAGCCTCCGGTGATTCCAGTGTCCATCAGAGTTTGAGATACAACCTTGACGTCTCCTCTGTACCCCCTCACACTGTCCCCTTGCTCATCACTGCAGTAGACCACATGCCTGACTCCCTTCTCCTGCAGGAATGTCCCATTCACTGTTCATTTAGCCTGGAATCTTCTTCCCCAGATGTCTGTATGGCTGTCTCCTCATCTCTTTCAGCCCTTCACAAAGGTCACCATCTCAGTGAGCCATCCCCTGAAAACCCTACTTTAAACTGCAACGCTCTGCACACTCTTATGTGTCTCCCTGGGTTGTTTTTCTCTGTAGCACTTAACATTTCTGGCATATCTCATTATTTGTCTGTTTATTTATTATCTATCTCTTCCTAGTAAGATCCGTGAGAGCAGAGATTTTTGTCACTATTCTATCCCCGTTACCTAGAGCAATGATCAATACATATTTATTAAATTCATGAGTTAGATGCGTAGAATAGATAGCCAGTGGGAAGCAGCCGCATAGCACAGGGAGATCAGCTCAGTGCTTGGTGACCACCTAGAGGGGTGGGATAGGGAGGGTGGGAGGGAGGGAGACGCAAGAGGGAAGAGATATGGGGATATATGCATATGTATAGCTGATTCACTTTGTTTTAAAGCAGAAACTAACACACCATCGTAAAGCAATTATACTCCAATAAAGATGTTAAAAAAAGTTCATGAGTTAGATGAACTAACACACATAAGGCTGAACACAGTCTGTTGGTGGCAGTCCCTCAATAATTGATATCTATAATTAATATTATGTTTAGTCGTACATTGAGGGTATGTCTGCTAGGCAGAGTACGCTCCTCATGGACAGAACAAAAATTACATTTTGGACAAGTACCCAGTTAGTGACTAATGCTGTGAAAGGTTGGAAAGAAGTTATTGTAGTAATCCTCAGTAGACAGCAAACTTCATGAACGAAAGAACTGTGTATGGGGTTTCTTTTTTGTTTTATTTCATTTTGTTTTTTCCCCATTACCTGGCACAGTACCAGACAAGTGGCAGACACTAAATAATAAATGAACAAATATATCTTTCAACATATAAAAGGTGGTTGATAAGAATCTGTGTTTGTTTGGCACCCTTTGTCAGCGCTAGCCTGTCTGGCTTCTGTTGGCTATACTTCTCCTTCTGGTTTTCTTGTATTAGTACGTTATATTTGTCATCAACTTGAAGTAACACTATTATTAATCTCAATGCAACACCTTTGAGACAACTCGTTGCTATTTCTGGTTAAAACCAGCTGGCTTAATTATCTGAGGAGGGTTGAAAACAACACACAAGAAGAATGACACAACTCCTAGTTATGTCAGGAAACTTGGTAAGCATTTTACCTGTGTCATTCCATTTAATATTTGCAACAACATTACAAGCTAAGTATTATTTTTAATACCTGTAATACCTATTTTAAGGTATTATAAACTGAGGCCTAGGAAGGTTAGATGACATGCCCAAGGTCATGTAGAAGAGCTACTGATGCACTGCAGAATGAGTTAGGTCAAGGGTCAAGGATTTATCTAGCCTCTGAACCTACTTTGAAATTTTAATATTTTTAGTAGTGGAACTCTTTTCCCCCACTCTGAGCGAACTGTTGCATGGAAGTTCAATGACTAGAACAGATAACACAACTATGGATCAATCAGGAGTTAGGTGGATTGGAGACCCTTTTCCTCAGCCTTCTCCTTTGTCTCCTCCTTACCCACTGGCCACATATAACACCTTTGCATAACCTCAGTGATGTAAGGAAACTTCTGCCCTGTGGAAAGGAGGCCAGATAGGTGTCCAAAGAGTAGACAGAAGTCTTGAAGCCACAGATCCCTCTTCATGTAAAGACAAAGGGGCCAGAGAAACCACCCAAATAGGTAGGAAAGATCCCACACAGAGGATTCTGTGATCTTTACAGATTGGACACAGAAGTCAAAATCAAATTATATAAGTGACCTGGGAATCCAAGAAAAAGTTTGGACCAGATCATTTCTAAGTCTCTCCAGATCTCAAATGTCATGGTATGATGGTCTAGAGTGGACAGTCATCAAAGAATTACTTGATATATAATTTCCTAGAACATTCTCTTGCTTTAAAACCTCTTGGTAGTCACTTGGCTCAGGAGACAATGGGCGACCACAGAGGAGAAGCAACATGTATATGTGTGAAGAAGTCCTAATGCTGGTTTTAAGAATCCAGTTCTATAATTAGAAGACACCTAACCCCGAGAAGGTCACCAGACTCTCTAGGTCATGGTCCTTAGCTCTAAAATTTAAAAAAGATAAAATATGCTCTCCTGCCTCACAGGTTGTTGTAAAGGTGAAATGATATGACAAAATCTTTGGAAATACTAAAGTTGTATGCAAGAACTAACAAAAGTATCAACAGTAAACTTCAGGGTTAAAGAATACAAGCACCCCCACTTCCACTGAGAAAGTTCTATGAGATAATATTTGAACATCGTATAGTTATTTCAGTTGGTCATGTATCCCTAAGTCAATGATCTGCCAGTCAATTGTACCATGATCCAGCATACTGTCTGTAGCATTCATTTATTACCCCTTTGACACTCATTTGACATTTACCACATAATTTATTACTTTCTCTTTACTTATATATTTTGCCTCCATATCTAAGTTAAAGCATTTGAAAGGAGGCATAATAGTGAAATTTTCCCTTTAAATTTTGTTGACATAAATACATAGTAGTATATTGAAAAAAATTTTTTTACAGATTATTAAATCATAAGTGAAATTGTTAGCATTTTGAAATTTTGCCCAAAGTGGATGTAATAAAAATAAGATATAAATTATCATGGTTTAAGACAGGAGTTATTTTCTTAAATTTAAATAATTAATTGTAATCATCATGCAGTTGTTTGTTAAGGCAAGAAAAAGATGTTTGCTTTAGACTTACTGCTCCATGAAGAAATGAGGCATTGCAATGAGCAATGTTCCAACGCCCATGATTAGGCACCCTGCTCCAATTATTTTTGGCCTGTGAAGTTTGGCTCCAAAGTAGCTAACAAATGTTATAACTAAGAGATTTCCTTTGGGGAAAAGAATAAAATGTTCATAAGTTAGACAACTTAGAAAAAGTCATCAGCATAACTAAATGAATGAATGTCTATAGCAGGTTTGGCAACGTTTTGTTTTGACTAAACCATCTCCCACCATCTTCCCCATCATTTGTCTTTCTTTCCTTTAATCTGAGATGACTGGAACTATCTTCAGATTCATTATTTCAATCCTCTCATCCTTTTATCAAAATATTGATATTTTTATAAACAACCCTTCTACCTTGTTTTCATCCACCTTAATTATGTGTCCATTTAAAGTGTTTTATCAGTAAATCAAATTGTAGAAGACTTCCTTTAGTTCTCTTAAATTTTCCTTGGTGATTTTGAAGTAAACTGTATTACTCTTCATTTGTTCACATTTTCTACTAAAACTTCTATTGGTTTCCCATTCGCTCTTGAAACATACATCATATAGTATTGCTTTAGCTGATATTCCCGAAAGAAAAAACAAACACAACTGTACCTCACTTAAAATGAAATCAAATTATGAAATGCATATTTATATAATTTTTATAAAAATATAAGATTCAAAATACAAATAAAAATTACTCCACATAACTTCAGAAATACATCAATTATATAAACTCAATGTATGCTCATAATACAAATTTTATAAAATAGAAAGTCTCCATAAATTATACCATCTCTTTTTTAAAAAAATAAAGAATACATTTTTTTGAAGGTGGGACTTAAGCCTTTCTAAAATA
Organism: Neophocaena asiaeorientalis asiaeorientalis; assembly: GCF_003031525.2. Lineage (NCBI taxonomy): Eukaryota > Metazoa > Chordata > Mammalia > Artiodactyla > Phocoenidae > Neophocaena > Neophocaena asiaeorientalis. The sequence goes on along the minus strand of NW_020176571.1, from coordinate 15,996,605 downwards.
TCTCTAGTGAAGGATGTGATAAATTACTTTTAGTTGATGATGGTGTTAACTGATTAAACATCCTTTAAGGAAGATTTTCTAATGCTTTGCTGTGCACAAAAATTACTGGAAAGGAATGGTGGGGGAAATAGAAACATTAAAAATGCAGAATCTTGACAGCTCTCAACAGTTTCTGATTTCATGGATTGGGGAGAGGGATGCAGGCCAAGAAATCTGCATTTTTAATACTAGTTCCAATGTGTTGACAGAGATGGTTCCTGGAACATGCTTTGATAAACATTGCTTAGGGTCTTAGATTTCAAGGGGCTTTAAAGTTTTAGCTATTTGCATTTGGAATATTTAGTTTTTAAGGACTGTGGTGTTAGATAAAGTAAAACTTAGCAATTCTCCAGCAATTGATTGTGATGGCTGTTGGGTGGCCTTGCTTTGACATTCTCAATGTTTTCAATTTTCCAGAGAGAGTAGTTTCCTTACATCTGTAAGCAATCATCTAATGTACTACTGTTTATTCACATTGCCAGCTTTAGTCAAGTGCAAAAAGAGCAGCAATTTTTGTAGCCTTGAGGGCAATAACAATAGTGAAAAAAGCTTGCTCTAGGCTACAGTGGCTCCAGGCTTTATGGCTCCAGGAAGAATTAAACTCTTTTGAATTTTCATATCAAAAAAACTTGAGTATGAAATTTCTCATTTGACATTTAAGTACTTAGTAGAAGAAATTTTGTACCATATTGATAATTATGTCTATAGTTTTGCTAATGTGTCACAGTAAATAAACCAAACTGAAGTGAAAGTTGACTTTCAGTTTATAGGTAATGTGTCCCCACCACCACCACCAGTATCTCCCTCCCCAACTCCCATACCACCAACATGTCACAATAAAGGACTCATGTTTACAGGCTGTTTCTGTATTACATTAGTGGGTATGCCAAACACTACATAATACCATTTGAGCTTCTGTGATGTCTGTAGAAGTTTTTGCTTCCTTTATTTAGTATCTTTTCTGAGTTCTCAGAAGATACACTTAGAAAATAAATAGTGATGTATAATCTTTAAAAAAATCAAGTTGGATATCAATATTCTTTCACATCTACTATCACTAACTTCTGAAAAAGACAAACAGGTCCAGAGAGGTTTACAAATACATTTTATCAAATTTTCAAGTACTAGATTTTCTCTCTTTCTCTCTTCCTCTTTTTCTCTCTCTCTCTCCCCACACCCACACACAGTACTTCAGATAACAGAAAAGAAAGCTACCCAACTCATGCTATAAGACCAATATACCCTTGCAATTCAAACTAGACAAGCACAATGAAAGAAGAGACCAAATGCAGTTTATTCTAGGAGTGCAAGGGTACCACCAAATAAGAAACAAATCTATTAATTAAAGCTCTATATTAAATAATGGAAGAGGAAAAATTCCATGGTTATCTTGAGAGATGTAAAACATTTAATATAATTAACCATTTATAATAAGAAAAAATCTGAGCAAATTAACTTTTAAACTGTATCTATCACAGATATTGTTTAATGGTGAAATTTTTAAAGTATTTTCATTAAGTTAAGATACAAGAGAAGGATGCCCACTGTCACTACTTCTATTGGACATAGTTCTGAGCCCAATGCAATAAGGCAAGAACAAGAAATAATAAATCTAATAATTGGAAAGGATGATATACAGTTGTTTTCTGTTTCAGACAATATGATTGTTCAGGAAACTCTACAGCATCTATAGACAATCAATTAAAATTAACATAAATTCAGCAAGACTGCTGTATATGTATAACATTAGATATTAATACTCTTCCAGTATTCCAGGAATTACTAAATAAGAAATGTAACAAAAATTCTTTTCACAATAGCAACAAAAACTTTAAATATGTAGGAATAAATCTAACAAAAGATAAGTAGTATATTTATAGATTATAAATATAATACTGAAAGCTATAAAAAAGAATAACTAAATTGAGATGTATACCATGTTCTTGGATGGAAAGACTCATAACATAAAATTTCAGTTATCTGATTTGATATATAAATTCTATGCAATTTCAGTCAAACCAAAATTGGATGTTTCAGGAAACTATTCCAAGTAGAGCCAAGAAAAAATTTGATGGAAAAGTTGGAAATTTTCCTACCTAGTAACAGAGCTAATTATAAAACTATTAATCAAGAAGACAGTCTTGTATTGAGTCAGGGATCAACAGACTTACGGAAAGATTTACACCTAAGTGATAAGTTAATATATGATAAAGAGGGTATTGCAAATAACTGGGTTAAGTATATATTGAATTAGTGCTGATTGGACAATTTGTTATAATAATATAAAGAGATTGCTACCTGACTTTGTATTTTAAAAAAATGTATTTTAAGGATATGCCTTTTCTGGTCCAGCATGTAAGAAGCTAGAAGTATCCACTTCATCCTAACACCAAGTAAAAAGTTGAAAAATCAACAACTCTTCTTAGATCTGTCAGAAAGATGGGGTCATAGGGCAAACTGCTGTCCCCAAAATTGGAGAGACCAATAGGCAAAGGCAGAGAATTGTGGCCAGCTGGAACAGAAATCCACAACAATAAATCTCCTTGGGAACAAGTGTTATGGTAAGAAAAACCTGAACTATAACTGACAGGAGGCTCAGCATCAGCAATTCTGAGAGAGAAAAACTCCAGAGGGACCCAGTGATTGAGGGCACACACTCTTTTGTGAGTTTTACTTCAGGAGCTCAATTAGGTTCTCACAGTGAATATTGGAGAATAAAACTTTTGTGCTTGCAGCATGGGGAGGGGAAAGGAAACCATTTTGAAATACATTGGAGCACTCTGTTTTTCTTAAGAAAGTCTGCTTTTAGGGGAAACTAGTAACTAGAGTCTAACCTGCTGGGGCATTATCAGAGCCCAGCTGACCTGGGGGAAGGGAAATACCCAACTTCAGCTGTTCTAGCTATCCTGTCCCATCAATGAGGGATAGGGGGACTGAGAAGCACATCTGAAGTTCACAGTCCAGAGGCATAGGCTCACTAAGAGCCTGAGACCCGTAGGACTATAGAATACTTTCTCTCCCTCACACAATACCATCATATTACTAAAGGCCTATTTATAGCAGTTCCTTTTACCCAGTACATCATTTCTGGCTATGAAGGAAAAAATTATAAGACATACTGAAAGTAAAAAGAAAAACTTTTTGAAGAGACAGCAAGAATCAGAACCAGACATGGCAGAGATTTTGGAGTTGTCTGACTAGAAATTTAAGACAACTATGATTAAGATGTCAAGAGGTCTAATGGAAAAACTAAAGAGCATGCAAGAACAAATGGGCAATGTAAATCAGAGAGATGGAAATTCTGGGAAAGATCAAAAAAAAATGCTAGAGAACAATAACATGGTAACAGAAATAAAGAATGCCTTTGATAGGCTTGTTGGTAGACTGGACACAGTTGAGGAAAGAATCTCTGAGCTTGAGGATATATCAATAGAAAACACCAAAACTTAAAAGCAAAGAGAAAAAGAGACTGGAAAAAAAACAGAACAGAATATCCAAGGACATGGAACTATAAGAGGCGTAACATGCAGGTAATGGGAATTCCAGAAAGAGAAGCAAGAGTCAAAGGAATAGAAGAAATATTTAAAATAATGACGATTGAGAATTTCTACCAAATTAATATCACACACCAAACCACAGATCCAGGAAGCTAAGAGAACAATGAGCAGGATAAATGCCAAAAAATCTAAACTAGACATATAATTTTCAAACTACAGAAAATCAAATATAAGAGATAATTTATAAAAAAAGAAAACTCACTTATAGAGGAGGAAAATAAGAATTACATCTTATTTCTCTTCAGAAACCATGCAAACAAGAAAAGAGTGTAGAAAAAATTTTTGAAGTGTTGAGAGAAAAAACCCCCACCAACCTAAAGTTCTGTACCCTGTGAAGTTATCCTTCAAAAGCAAAGCAGAAATACTTTCTCAGACAGACAATTGAGGAAATGTGTTTCCAGTAGACCTGCCTTTCATGAAATGTTAAAAGAAGCTCTTCAGAGAAAAATAATAATAATAAAATTCAGAAACTCAGATCTACATAAAGAAAGGATGAGCATCAGAGAAGAAATAAGTGATGGTAAATTTAAAACTTATTTTTCTTATTCTTAATTGATCTAGCAGATAACAGTTTGTTCAAAATAATAATATCAAAAATGTGTTCAATGATGTATTCTTATGTATGCATGTTTGCTTATGTATAAGTGAAATAAAATGAATAATAACACTGATACAAAGGATGGGAGGGAGGAATTCAAATTGAAAGACACAATCTGCGAACACTCACATAGGGAGATACAGGTAATCTGAATATACCTATATCTATTAAAGAAATTGAACCAATAATTAATATCCTTCCAAAACAGAAAGTACCAGGTCCAAGTAGATTCACTGGTGAATTTTCCAAACAGTTAATGAAGAAATTATACTAATTCTCTACAATCTCTTTCAGAAGATAGAGAGGGAACACTTCCTAATTCTACAAGTGCAACATTACCCTAATAGAAAAACCAGAAAAAGCATTACAAGAAAAGAAAACAACAAACTAATATCTCTCCTGAACATAGGTGCAAAAATCCTCAACAACATATTAGCAAATCAAATCCAACAATATGTAGAAATAATTGTACATTAAGACCAAGTGGGATTTATCCCAGGTATGCAGGGCTGGTTCACCATTAGAAAATTAATGTAATCCATCATATCAACAGGCTAAAGAAGAAAATTCACATGATCATATCAATATATGCAGAAAAAGCATTTGACAAAACTCTACAACCAATCATGATTTAAAAAAAAAGAAAAAAATAACTCCATAAACTTGGAAGAGAGAGGAATGTCCTCAACTTGATTAAAAAAAAAAAAAAAACTACAGCTAATATCATACTTAATGGTAAGAAATTCAAAGCTTTTCCACTAAGATCAGGCACAAGGCAAGGCTATCTCCTCTCACCATTGCTTTTCAATATTGTACGGGGAGTCCTACTTAATGCAATAGGACAAGAAAAGGAAATAAAGGTACACAGATTGGGAAGGAAGAAATAAAACTAGCTTTGTTCCCATAAGACATGATCATTTTTGTAGAAAATCTGAAAGAATTAACAAAAGAACTCCTGGAACTAATACATGATTATAGCAGGGTTGCAAGATACAGGGTTAATACACAGAAGTCAATCACTTTCCTATATGTCAGCAGTGAAAAACAGGAATTTAAAAACATGATACCATTTACATTAGCACCCCCTAAAATGAAATAAGTATAAATTTAACAAAATATGTACAAGATCTATATGAAAAGAACTATAAAACTCTGGCTAAAGAGATCACATAACTCAATAAATGGAGAGATATCTTATGTTCATGGATAGGAAGACTCAGTATTGTCAAGATGTCATTTCTTTCCTACTTGATCTATGCATTCAATGCAATCTTAATCAAAATCATAGCAAGTTACTTGTGGATAGTGACAAACTGATTCTAAAGTTTTTATGGACAAATAAAATACCCAGAATAGCCAACAAGATATTGCAGAAAAACAAAGTTGGAAGACTGACACTACCCAATTTCAAGACATACTCTAAAGCCACAGTAATCAAGACAGTGTGACACTGGTGAAAGAATAGATAAATAGATACATGGAACAGAATAGATAGCCCAGAAACAGACTACATAAGTACAGTTAACTGGTCTTTGAGAAAGGAATAAAGGCAATACAATAGAGCAAAGATAGTCTTTTCAATAAATGGTGCTGGAAGAACTTGACATACACATGCAAAAATACCACAACAAAACTGAATCTAGACACAGACTTTACAGTCTTCACAAAAATAAACTCAAAGTGGATCACAGACCTAAATGTAAAACGCAAAACTATAAAACTTGTAGAAGATAACATAAGAGAGAACCTAGAAGACCGTGGGTTTGGTGATGACTTTTTAGATGCAACACCAAAAGCCCAATCCATGAAAGAAAAAATTGATAAGCCGTACTTCATTAAAATTAAAAATTTCTGCTCTATGAAAGATGATGTTAAGAGACTTAAAAGACAAACCACATACCAAGAGAAAATATTTGCAAAAGCCATATCAGATAAAGGACTGTTATCCAAAATACACAAAGGACTCTTAAAACCCAACAATAAGAATACAAGCAGCCTGTTTAAAACATGGACCAAATACCTCGATGGACAGATCACCAAAGAAGATACACAGATGGCAAATAACCACACAAAAAGATGTTCAGCATCGTATGTCATCAGGAAACTGCAAATTAAGAAACAATGAAACACCACTACATATCTATTAGAATGGCCAAAATCCAAAACATTAAATGCTGCTTAGGGTGCGGAGCAACAAGAACTCTCATTTATTGTTGAACTCTCATTCCAAATGGTGCGGCCACTTTGGAAGACAATTTGGTGGTATCTTACAAAACTAAACATATTCTTCCCATAAGACCCAGCAACTATGCTCCTTGGTAATTATCCAAAAGAGTTGAAAATTTATGTCCCCACAAAAATCTGCACACACAGATGTTTATAGTAGCTTTCTTTATAATTGCCAAAACTTGGAAGCAATCAAGAAGTTCTTCACTAGATGAATAGGTAAATAAACTAAGGTCCATTCAGAAATAGATTATTATTCAGTGCTAAAAAGAAATGAGTTATCCAGTCATGAAAAGACATGGAAGAACATTAAATGCTTATTGCCATGTGAAAGAAGCCAATCTGAAAAGGCTACATACTGTATGATTCCAACTGTATAACATTCTGAAACAGGCAAAACTATGGAGACAGTAAAAAGATCAGTGGTTACCAAGGGGTAGGGGGTAGGGATGGATAAATAGGCAGAGCACAGAGGATTTTTAGGGCATTAAAAGTGCTCTGTATGATACTATAATAGTGGATACATGTCATTATACATTTGTTCAATCCCACAGAGTATACAACACCAAGAGTGAGCCTTAACGTCAACTCTGGACTGTGGATGATAATGAGGTATCACTGTAGGTCATCAACTGTACTGAATGTACCACTGTGGTGAGGGATGTTGATAATGGGGGAGGCCGTGCATGTGTGGGGACAGGGGGTTTATTGGAAATCTTTGTACGTTCTGCTCACTTTTGCTGTGAACCCCAAACTGCCTTAAAAAACAAAGTGTATCTAAAAACATCTATGTCAAGTTGACTAAATACTAAAATGTAAGAGGCAAAAGTTTTAAATATTTAGAAGAAAATACATGGAGAAATATTTGAAACAAAGAATTAATATCTGCAAATATTAGTAGGTCTTGATAAGAAAACATTTTATTTTCTTGGAAACTCTCTGTCATTTTTGGAGAAAGAGTCCTTGTTACAAGAAAATACTTTACTTGGGAAGAAATTGAGTATCCAGTAGGCAGATGTTAGATGATAATGCCAATTGATGTCAAAGGATAAATGAAATTGTTCTGCAAAAAATAGAAGAATTTAAAGCTAGAGACAGAGGGTGGGAATGGGTCCAGAGCTCTGGAAGGAAGGAATATGAAGAGAGGCAAAAGGAGTAAATTAAAATTATGGTCAGGAAACCCACTTTTCTGGAAAACTAGGGATTGCAAATAACTAGAGCAAACCTGTGGTGTTTGACATAAAGTTTTGCAATGGAAGTCAGAGGACTTTTATTGCATCTAATCCAATAAACAATTTCTATCCTTAGAATGGTCTGGAAGAATTAATATGAATTTAGACTCCGGGCCCTTTTTTTACTTCCTGTGCAACATTAGTACTCTCTATTAAATATAGACCCTCTCAAGTTTTACATTGGGGTCTGGGAATCTAAGAAAAATTTGGACCAGATTCTTCCCAAGTCTCTTCAGCTACAAAATGTTTTTATACTATAATCTAGAGTGAGCAATAATCAATGAATCACTTCATATGTAATTTTCTGTCTTCTCATTTCTTCTTCTTTCTGTAAGTCTGATTTATTCTTTTGATCTGCACCCAGCTTCCTCTTCATACTTGTTTCTTCTCCTGATGCAGTGTTACCCTTACCTTGACTCTCCATGGACTTTCATTCCGTTTAGGGTTGTAGGCAGGGCAGTCATCAAGGAATAAATCAGCTCTCCAGGCGTCTCCAATTAGTTTACACAAGGTAGTGATATGATCAGGTGTTCTAGAAACTTGTTACACAAAGTGCAGCCCATTGATGAATAGCATCAACATCGTATTGGAGCTTGTTAGATATGCAGGATCTTCCCTTCCTACAGAACGTCTGTGCATTTTAACACAATTGACCAGTCATTTGCGTGAACATTAACGTTTGACTAGCACTGAACCAAGAAATCTTTTTCTGGTAGGGTGATGAAAGATGGATTTGGGGAATAAAAGCCTGAAGGTAAAAGGGTACCTATTCACTCTTTTAATTCTTCCTGATATTTAGGGTAAGAACTGATATATACAGTATGAACTTGGATGATCAGGCCACCCAAGATGGCTCTTTTTTTGCTCTACGTACATTCCCTGCTCAACCAGTGCCTGCTTCATCTACACTACTCACACTGCCAAGCTTCCTGTATATTTGCCCCTTCAGCTGGTGATTGTTCTAATTTTAGATCAGAACACCTCCACTAGGATAGCTTGTCAAAGCGGCAGTGAGGGGGCGTGCCACCTACTGGTTTCCCTGGTAACCAATGAGCCAACCTGAAGTCAATTCCCCCTATAACTGGTAATCTCCCCCTCCTCCCTGGGAGAGAAGACTGCCGCCATGTCCTGCCTGCAGTCAGCCGCACACGGTGGCTTGTTGCTCCAGGACCTTGCTTCAGACGTGTAAGTTCCCCCTATCCGTTAAACCACTGATGTTTCTGTCGCTAACTCTGGGCTCTTTCTTCGGTCTTGAAGCCGGACAAGCACAGGGCTTGCTGGCCTGCGGGTGCAGCCCAACAGAACTAAAAAAGTAATTGTTGAAGAGTTGAAATATATCCCTTCACTCTTCTGAAGGTTTAAGTGAAGCTGAACCTGGAGCCACTAGAGATTTTACTATAGCATATATTTGAAACTCAACAAGCAGAAAGGACCACAGAGACTATTAATTTTGTTTACTTCAAGAAGGAATCAAAGCCCCTTAGTTTATCAACTCAGGAAGCTAAATGGGATTACACTCTTTAAAGTACTTCCAAAACAGTGACTAAAATCACTTGGTCTTTTCAAGTTCAAAGTGTATAGTCAATGGCTATAACCAAAGAACCCGGAGAGTAGAATTTTTATTGCCTGTTTTGCTCTAGTGTTCTTGTTAATAGAATCCCTTTATATTCTTTCTAGGCCACTGGACAGAAATACCCCTTTTATAGTTTAACTTCTTCTTAAATCACTACAAGATATTTTTCTAGAGCTTCTTTGAAGCTCTAGAAAAGTTTGAATCACAGGGCTTCCAAGATATAAAACTCTTTTGTAAGGACATTTCCTGCATACTTTTAACTCAAAATACCAGCAGCATCTCACTCTCTCTCCTAGAGAAGTCTCACTCTGATTGAAAACTTGTGTGAGTCATATAATAGTGAACACCTGGGGCAGGAAGTTAATTGCTGTTTGCTCAGAGAGAAGAAATTGCCTATACTGTAGCACAAGGCCATGGCAAACTCTGTCCAAATAAGATTTTACAGATAGAGTCTGATACTAGCAGACAGCAGAATGCAGTGAGGATGTCATTTAGTCGTGCCTAGAAACCTTGTACTTGAAAGTAAAGTCAGGGCTTCCGGTGGCGCAGTGGTTGAGAGTCCGCCTGCCGATGCAGGGGACACAGGTTCGTGCCCCGGTCCGGGAGGATCCCACGTGCCGCGGAGCGGCTGGGCCTGTGAGCCATGGCCGCTGGGCCTGCGCGTCCGGAGCCTGTGCTCCGCAAGGGGAGAGGCCACAACAGTGAGAGGCCCGCGTACCGCAAAAAAAAAAAAAAAAAGTAAAGTCAGGCATCTGCAATACCTACCAATTTCAAAACTACCATCAATAACTCCCACCAGTGAAGAAGGGATATCAAACCTTCTCTCTATCTGAGTGATGGTGCTCTTCAGGTAGCCTTCTGCCAGTGCTTTGGCAAAGTAAACAAAAGACAGGGCACCCAAGAACACCTGAAAAATATGACAGGTCACACTTAGTCTAACTCCAGCCTGACATATGACTGGAAATTTACTAAACAGAGAGACAGAAACACAAACCACAAACCACAAACCAGGTAACAAGCCTGTTACCACTGAAGATTTCATTCAAGCAAAGTAATAGGCTTCTTCCCACCTCAAGCTCATGTAGAGTTCTAAAAATTCAAATAGACTTTCATTCATAATGTATGTTGAATTCCACCCTTTCTCCCCCTCTCCCCCAAAGGGCATTCAAAGATGTCTTGGCTTTGAAAAGAAGATTCATTGCATGGGGAAGCAGAGAGAGGAAGGAACCATTGAAAGGTAAGAAAATAAAACAAAACCCATCAACCAAATACTCAACATCTTATCACAGGTCTAATACTCATTATTGTGTATTTCACAGCAATGGTTAATGTTCTAGCAGGGAACGTAACAGACTGAAAAAGTAGAACTACTATTCTTTGTGTTTAAGTTCATATTCAAGTTAAATTCATACTCAAATTCTTATTCAATGAAAAAAATATATTCTTTTTGATATCTGGCTTGTGTGTTTTGCTAGACCTGGGTCTGTGATGGAGTATCTATAAGGCGGATTATATGAAAAAAACCACATATGTATTTGTTGAGTGAATATTTGATGCAAGGAAAGTATAGGAACTTGGAGTCACGTTGAGCACCATTTAAAAGGGAACCCTGTCCCTTACTGTGTGGCCAGGAAAGTCAAATTTTTCATTTATAGAATGGGAATAATATGGATGTTTCATAGATTAAATGTTACAGCTGTGCATAGCATAACATCTGGTACATGGTAGATATTTAATGAATATCATTACCTCTCTCCTTTCTGTTTCGGAGGGGCATTCAAGTGAGCCAGGAAAGTAATATTTAGTAATTTAACCTACATAGTCAGGCAAAGATTGCTTTCACTGCCCAGCAAAGTGTGGTTTTCATAAATTGCATCTAAGGTCACTTTTTAAAGTGGAAAAAATTTCTCACCTCTAGCTATAGTGTGTAGAAAATAACTGGATCAAGAACTGAGAGCATGGACTCCACCAAATTCTCTTAGCTCTTTAGTTAACCACTTATGGTTGTTTATCATTTAATTGTTTGTTACCTTTAGTTCACCACAGCAGGGTTGTTTCTCCTCTGAGGAGGGATATTCTGTTTTAAAGGAAGGCCTCCCAACAGGTTGCATTGAATTTTTGCTGAATAACTGGATATTTTCTTTGGATGAAGTGTCCATTATGAAAACATTCCTTGACTCTGATCTGTCAAAGTTGATTTTTAAAGTAAAAAAAAAAAAAAAAAAATTTAATTCAAACCCATGCAGTTGATTAGATAATGTTTTTATTTCACAATAGATCACAATTCTGTGGACATAACTTGATGTGAAGTTCCCTCATTTTACCACAGTAAGTTGGCAAAGTTTTTCAATTAAAATCGACCAGGATATCTGATTAAGCAATCCTGCTCTTGGGACTCTGTAGCCAGCATTCTTTCTCAATCCCTCCAGTTTAAGCCTCATTATAGCAAAGAATAAATTTAAATGTTGCCTTTGGAATAAATAACGAGGAAGAATTTTGCTAACTTTGTGGTCTTGCCAGCTTAAACTAGAAGCAAGCAGGAAAGGAAGAAGAGGAATTCAGCCATTTGAATATTGATTCATTAGAATTGAGTCTTTAAAGCCTTTAAATCTATTATCTTAGCAGAATGAATAGAAAAGATTGATGCCCCTGGTAGATGCCTATATCACACTGTGATTCTTATACATTTGTAGCATACAAAGTAAGGCTTAAAATAAGGCAAAAAAAGAGGACCAATCTGTGTATCATTTTAGCTTGACAAATAGGGAAGCAGCATGATTTATGCCTCAGGCTTAGATTTCATTCAGTCAGAAGTAGTCTTTGGCCTGCCTTAAAGTAAGAAAGATGCCTTCCTTCCTATGTCTAATTTCCCACCCTCCTTTGTCCTTACCAAGCCCTGGACAGCTTCACATAATCTGAACCTATTTTCTTTTTGTTCATATCAATATTTACATATCCCATGCACCCACTTCTTTAGGATTCCATATAGCTCAGTGCCTGCCTGATAAAGTAATCTACGTGAAGGGATTTAAAAATAAAATAACTTCTGGATCACCCTAATGTTTACCAGATGATGCATTTGTACATTAATAGAGATCTTCTGTATTCTCATCACACTAACTGGAAAAATAACGTCAGGGTAAAACTTAACGTACTGTGGTAGTTTAGAGTTATTCTATCTGTGTGTCTATTATCTTGACTTTATATAATGCATGTTCTGTGTTTACTCAACCTCATCTTTGGTAGTTTGAATTTATAGATAATGTCTCAAACTGAAAAATCAAGAAATAGCAGTATACACAATTTATTTTGAAATATGGAGCTAAATATCAGAAGACAGACCTAAAAGATTTAAAAGTGGAGGGAGTGAGAAATGGGTTGAGAAGGGTAGGGCAAGGACCTGTTTTGTTTTTTGTTTTTAAACTTGTTATTAGACTTTTAGATTATTCAATTTCATAAACATGCATAAATTTACTTTTTAAAAATGGACAAAGGAAAGTGAGGAAAACAGAAAAAAATTTAAAGCCAAAAAGCTAAACAAAGAGCAGAGAATCCTAAACAAGAGCAAAAGGCAAAGATACAGGAATACAGTGTTAGTAAGATCTAAACACAGATGTTTAGGAGAATACAAAATAAAAATTATGCAACATATATAGAAATAACTATAACGTCTTGACAAAATGGATAAATTTCTAGCAAATATAAATTACCTGTATTGATACAAACCAGGAGAGAAACATATCTAAGGAAGACATTAACAAAAATACTCTAAACCTATTCCCTAAATAAAAATAGTAAGGATAGATGATGTAACTGGAGTGCTTTATCAAGGAATACCCTTCAAGGAAAAATAGCAGATAATGGAAACAGATGCTAATAGTCTCCATTCATCGGACCAAGCCAGAATTATCTTGATAGCAAAATCTCATTAAGACAACACAAAAAGGAAAACTGCAGAGCCAACCTAGAGATGCTAAAATCCTAAATAAAATACTAGCAAATACAAATTAATTAAAATTCCATAATTAAGATTTTTAAAAAATGTAACAATTGATTAATATTAGGAAGTTTGTTCACCTAAATCATCGCATTAAAAATTCAAACTTCCCTGGCGGTGCAGTGATTGGGAATCCACCTGCCAGTGCAGGGGACGTGAGTTCAGGCCCTGGTCTGGGAGTATCCCACGTGCCATGGAGTGGCTGGGCCCATGTGCCGCAGCTGCCAAGCCCACGCTCTGGAGCCCATGCTCTGCAACAGGAGAGGCCGCTGTGGTGAGAGACCTGTGCACTGCAGCAAGGAGTGGCCCCCGCTCGCTGCAAATGGAGAGAGCCAGTGCAGAGCAGTGAGGACCAAATGCAGCCAAAAATAAATAAATAAAATAAATAAATTCAAAAAAAAATTCAAGATGTTACATATATATATATCAAAACATCACATTGTATACCTTAAATATATACAATTTTTATTGTCAATCACATTTCAATAAAGCTAGAAGAAATTCAAAATGAAAAATAATAAAATTTCAGTAGATGCAATACATCAGGTGATAAAAGTCAACAGCCATTCATGACTCAAAAAAAAAAAAAATCTAAGAAATTCAGTACATGGATATTGATACCAACAGCCAACTTCCTATATCCACTGAATCACTAAAACTAGTTTTCAGAAAAATATTTTGCCAGAAGTGTGAAAGGGTATTTGGGAAGCAATGGATTAAATAGGTCTCTTTACTACAAAAACACTGAGTACCTTTAATTAAAATCCTGGAGAGACACATTGCTTATTAAAAAAAAAAAAATCAAAACAACAAAATGACCCAAATGTCCAACAAATTATGGTATACTCACACAGTGAAATCTTTGAAACCATTAGAAATTAGTGTAAAGAAGTAAATATAGTCATGTAGAAATATTTTTATTACAGAGTTGATTTTAAAAATACAAGACTTCAAAGCAATATACATAACACTTTATTTTATAATAGAAACACACATACATTCACAGGTGTGTATAGATAGAAGCAAAGCTTCAGAAAGTTTATAAAGAATAGGGTAACACATTATTTCTGGCTGGTGACACTGCAGACGATTTTTTAAAAATGTTTTGTGTATCCATATTTTCTAATTTTTCTATAATGAATGTACAATTCTTATACGAAAAAATATTTTAAATATATAAGATATAGAAATATCAAGAAATACATACCAGAAGGATTTTTAAAATACAAAATAACATCAAATTTATAGTGTAAAATGTAATTCTCTTCCACAAATTAAACTATGTAATACAAACTGGCCTACTGTTTTAGGAATTCAGATATATTATTTCTGTTCAGTCATAATATTAAACCCAGTGACCAGAGAAAGCAAATAAATTGTTTAATAATAAAATACACTATCGGGGGGTGGTGGACCTTCAAGATGGCAGAGGAGACATGGAGATCACCTTCCTCCCCACAAATACATCAAAAGTACATCTACACGTGGAACAACTCCTACAGAACACCTACTGAATGCTGGCAGAAGACCTCAGACTTCCCAAAGGCAAGAAACTCCTTATGTACCTGGTTAGGGCAAAAGGAAAAAGAAAAAACAGAGACAAAAGAATAGAGATAGGATGTGTACATCTGGGAGGGAGCTGTGAAGGAGGAAAAGGTTCCACACACTAGGAAGCCCCTTCACTGGTGGAGACAGGGGGTGGCAGGGAGGGTGGCGGGGAGGAACCTTCGGAGCCACAGAGGAGAGCGCAGCCACGGTTGCAGAGGACAAGGCAGAGAGATTCACACACAGAGGATCAGTGCCAACCAGCACTCACCAGCCCGAGAGGCTTGTCTGTTCACCCGCCATGGGAGCTGGAAGCTGAGGCTTGGGCTTCGGATGTCAGATCCCAGGGAGAGGACTGGGGTTGGCTGAGTGAACACAGCCTGAAGGGGGCTAGTGCACCACAGCTAGCCAGGAGGGAGTCCTGGAAAAAGTCTAGAACTGCCTAAGAGGCTAAAGACCGTTGTTTCAGGGTGCACAAGGAGAGGGGATTCAGAGCACTGCCTAAACGAGCTCCAGAGACGGGCGTGAGCCGTGGCTATCAGCGTGGACACCAGACACGGGCATAAAATGCTAAAACTGCTGCTGCAGCCACCAAGAAGCCTGTGTGCAAGCACAGGTCACTATCCACACCTCCCCTCCCAGGAGCCTGTGCAGCCTGCCACTGCCAGGGTCCCGTGATCCTGGTACAACTTCCCTGGGAGAACACATGGTGCACCTTATGCTGTTGCAACGTCACGCTGGCCTCTGCCGCCGCAGACTCGCCCTGCATTCAGTACCCCTTCCCCCCTCTCCCCCCACCCCAGCCTGAGTGAGCCAGAGTCCCCTAAGCAGCTGCTCCTTTAACCCCGTCCTGTCTGAGTGGAGAACAGATGCCCTCAGGCAACTTACATGCAGAGGCGGGGCCAAATGCAAAGCTGAACCCCAAGAGCTGTGCGAACAAAGAAGAGAAAGGGAAATCTCTCCCAGCAGCCTCAGGAGCAGTGGATTAAATCTCCACAATCAATTTGATGTATTGTTTCTGGTTTTATGTTTATCTTAGTTTAGTATTTAGAACTTATTATCATTGGTAGATTTGTTTGTTGATTTGGTTGCTCTCTTCCTCTTTAATTACTTTTTAATTTTAATAACTTTATATATTTTATTTTATTTATTTTTTTTCTTTCTTTTTCTTTTTTCTCCCTCTTCTTCTGAGCTGTGTGGCTGACAGGGTCTTGGTGCTCTGGCCAGATGTCAGGCCTGAGCCTCTGAGGTGGGAGAGCCGAGTTCAGGACATTGGTCCAACAGATACGTCCCGGCCCCATGTAATATCAATCAGCAAGAGCTCTCCTAGAGATCTCCGTCTCAACACTAAGACCCAGCTCCACTCAGCAACCAGCAAGCTCCAGTGCTGGACACCCCATGCCAAAAACTAGCAAGACAGGAACACAACCCCACCCATTAGCAGAGAGGCTGCCTAAAATCATAAGTTCACAGACACCCCAAAACACACCACTGGACATGGTCCTGCCTGCCAGAAAGACAAGGTCCAGCCTCATACACCAGAACACAGGCACTAGCCCCCTCCACCAGGAGGCCTACACAACCCACTGAACCAACTTTAGCCACTGGGAACAGACACCAAAAACAACGGGAACTACGAACCTGCAACCTGCAAAAAGGAGACCCCAAACACAGTAAGTTAAGCAAAATGAGAAGACAGAAAAACACACAGCATATGAAGGAGCAAGGTAAAAACCCACCAGACCAAACAAATGAAGAGGAAATAGGCAGTCTACCTGAAAAAGAATTCAGAGTAATGATAGTAAAGATATCCAAAATCTTGGAAACAGAATGGAGAAAATACAAGAAACATTTAACAAGGACCTAGAAGAACTAAAGAGCAAACAATGATGAACAACATAATAAATGTTATTAAAACTTCTCTAGAAGGAATCAATGGCAGAATAACTGAGGCAGAAGAACAGGTAAGTGACCTGGAAGACAAAATAGTGGAAATAACTACTGCAGAACAGAATAAAGGAAAAAGAATGAAAAGAATTGAGGACAGTCTCAGCCTTCTCACACTCTTCCAAAATATAGCAGAGAGAGGAACACTCCCAGACTCATTCTACGAGGCCACCATCACCCTGAGACCAAAACCAGACAAAGATGTCACAAAGAAAGAAAACTACAGGCCAATATCACTGATGAACATAGATGCAAAAATCCTCAACAAAATACTAGCAAACAGAATCCAACAGCACATTAAAAGGATCATACACCATGATCAAGTGAGGTTTATCCCAGGAATGCAAGGACTCTTTAATATATGCAAATAAATCAATGTGATACACCATATTAACAAATTGAAGGGTAAAAACCATATGATCTCAATAAATGCAGAAAAAGCTTTTGACAAAATTCAACATCCATTTATGATAAAAACCCTCCAGAAAATAGGCATAGAGGGAACTTATAAAGGCCATATATGACAAACCCACAGCCAACATCATTCTCAATGGTGAAAAACTGAAACCTTTTCCACTAAGATCAGGAATAAGACAAGGTTTCTCACTCTCACCACTATTACTCAACATAGTTTTGGAAGTTTTAGCCACAAAAATCAAAGAATAAAAAGAAATAAAGGGGGTCCAAATTGGAAAAGAAGAAGTAAAGCTGTCACTGTTTGCAGTTGGCATGATACTATACATATAGAATCATAAAGATGGTACCAGAAAACTACTAGGACTAATCAATGAATTTGGTAAAGTAGCAGGATACAAAATTAATACATGGAAATCTCTTGCATTCCTGTATATAATGATGAACAAACTGAAAGAGAAATTAAGGAAACACTCCCATTTACCATTGCAACAAAAAGAATAAAATATCTAGGAATAAACCCACCTAAGGAGACAAAAGACCTGTATGCAGAAAGTTATAAGACACTGATGAAAGAAATTAAAGATGATACAAACAGATGGAGAGATATACCATGTTCTTGGATTGGAAGAATCAACATTGTGAAAATGACTATACTACCCAAAGCAATCTGCAGATTCAATGCAATCCCTATCAAACTACCAATGACATTTTTCACAGAACTAGAACAAAAGATTTCACAATTTGTATGGAAACACAAAAGACCCCGAATAGCCAAAGCAATCTTGAGAACGAAAAACGGAGCTGGAGGAATCAGACTCCCTAACTTCAGACTATACTACAAAGTTATAGTAATCAAGACAGTATGGTACTGGCACAGAAACAGAAATATAGATCAATGGAACAGGATAGAAAGCACCTAGATAAACCCATGCACATATGGTCACCTTATCTTTGATAAAGGAGGCAAGAACATACAGTGGAGAAAAGACAGCCTCTTCAATAAGTGGTGCTGGGAAAACTGGACAGCTACATGTAAAAGAATGAAATTACAACACTCCCTAACACCATACACAAAAACTCAAAATGGATTAAACACCTAAATGTAAGGCCAAACAGTATAAAACTCTTAGAGGAAAACATAGGCAGGACACTGTATCACATAAATCACAGCAAGATCCTTTTTGACCCACCTCCTAGAGAAATGGAAATAAAAGCAAAAATAAGCAAACGGGACCTAATGAAACTTAAAAGCTTCTGCACAGCAAAGGAAACCATAAACAAGATGAAAAGACAACCCTCAGAATGGGAGAAAATATTTGCAAATGAAGCAACTGACAAAGAATTAGTCTCCAAAATATACAAGCAGCTCATGCAGCTCAATCTCAAAAAAACAAAAAACCCAATCCAAAAATGGGCAGAAGACCTAAATAGACATTTCTCCAAAGAAGATATACAGATTGCCAACAAACACATGAAAGGATGCTCAACATCCCTAATCATTAGATAAATGCAAACAAAACTACAATGAGGTATCACCTCACACCAGTCAGAATGGCCATCATCAAAAAATCTACAAACCATAAATGTTGGAGAGGGTGTGGAGAAAAGGGAACCCTCTTGCACTGTTGGTGGGAATGTAAATTGATACAGCCACTGTGGAGAACGGTATGGAGGTTCCTTAAAAAACTAAAAATAGAACTACCATATGACTTAGTAATCCCACTACTGGGCATATACACTGAGAAAACCATAATTCCAAAAGAGCCATGTACCACAGTGTTCACTGCAGCTCGATTTACAATAGCCAGGACATGGAAGCAGCCTAAGTGTCCATCGACAGATGAATGGATAAAGAAGATGTGGCACATATATACAATGGAATATTACTCAGCCATAAAAAGAAACGAAATTGAGTCATTTGTAGCAAGGTGGATGGACCTGGAGACTGTCATACAGAGTGAAGTAAGTCAGAAAGAGAAAAACAAAAACATATGCTAACACATATATACAGAGTCTAAGGGGAAAAAAATGGTTCTGAAGAACCTAGGGGCAGGACAGGAACAAATTCGGAGATGTAGAGAGTGGACTTGAGGACAGGGGGAGGGGGATGGGTAAGCTAGGATAAAGTGAGAGAGTGGCATGGGCATAATATACACTACGAGCTGTAAAATAGATAGCTAGTGGGAAGCAGCCACATAGCACAGGGAGATATATATATATGGCTGATTCACTTTGTTATACAGCAGAACTAACACACCATTGTAAAGCAATTATACTCCAATAAAGATGTTTTTAAAAATTAAATAAATAGGTTTTGTTTAAAAAAAATCTCTCTTTGGCTGCAGTAGGAAGAGTGGATTAAGATAACCCGGAGTTCCTTAAGGACCCTCTCTGAATTGAAAATGAAAATATATGTATATTGATGATTGTTCTTTAATAAATGCAACACTATTTTAAAAATAAAATACACTATCAGTTATACTAAAAATATCTTTAAAAATTCAAAGGGTCATATCTAGAATGCTAATGCTAAAGAGGGAAATAAATATTGAAAATAATATTAAAAACTTGGGACATCAAAACACAATGTCTTCTTATATTTACAGGTATTGTCACAAAAATCACTCTAACTCAAATCCAGAAGTAATAATCAAAACAAGAGATCACCTAGCTGATGTTGTGTTAGGGTGAAATAACATCCAGATTAAAATACTGACACTACATTGTTTTACTGAAAATACAGTTTCATAATTTGCGTATCGTCTCAAGTATAGTATGTTTCAAGGAGGCTAGGCTATGTTTTTGAGCACTGAGCTATTCATCCATCTGTGAAAAGAAGGGGAAAGGCGACGCTCAGTGACACGAATGAAGAGATCCTCCGGGCTTGCCGACGCTTGCGCTCTCTCTCGTGTGCTCTCTCTCTCTCCCTCTCTCCCCCTCTCCCCCTCTCCCTCTCTCCCTCTCTCCCTCTCTCT
>NW_020176571.1:15934165-15976473 GCF_003031525.2 Neophocaena asiaeorientalis asiaeorientalis | reverse complement strand
CCCATCAGCAATAGCAGAAGTAGAGTGAACGCAGTTATTTAGCAGGATTTGCACTTGTCGAAGCCTTACTTGTTCTCCCACCACTTGAACAGATTTCCATAAAGTTTTCCTCCAACACCCTGGGTTGGAGTATTACTTACTCTGGAGGCCAGAGAAAAATCAGCCAGTTTCTCTTCATTTCAGTTCCAAAAAATGGAATTCTCTGTTCACAGGGGTTTGGAAGGCAGTCCTCCAGTCTTTAAAGAGTACAGGTGCACTAGGAAGGTTGTAGTTGGATCGTGCAAATAGCATGACCTCCATGCCCTGATCCTGTAACAGACTCCATCCAGCAGTCAGCCTCCACAGACCCCAAAGAGAAAGTCAGAAAGGCAGCCACTCCCATCGCTGTCTTGTCTTGGTCATCTCACATGAGGAAAACCTCTGCACTAGCTTGTCTTGTGGACATCAGGATCTCTCCCTTCAGGAGGGAAAATAACCTCATGGTACTTTCTAAGGAGTATGTGTTGTTAGGAAGCTGATTGCCTCACTGCAAGTAATTGTGTCAGATGCAGATTTAATAAGTACTGTTTATGTGCCAGATGATTTATATACTTTGTGCTAATCCTTAAAACAACTCAACAAGGTTGGCATTATAATTCTCATTTTATAGAAAGTCATATGACTCAGAGCAGTGAAGTGACTTGTTCAAAACAACCCATCAAACAAGCATCAGAATCACAATTTGAACCCAGGTCTGAGTTTATCTGACTTCTTTAACCAGTGTCCTCTCCCATTTCCACCATCCTTACAAGGGCCCCTAGAAGTTTCATGAGAAGTGTTATGGATAAGACACGTGCAGTGCAGTACATAAGGGTTCTTTGACTTCTCTCCTGTGAGACTCTGATGTGATCATCACAAAATATGAAAGCAGAGAACCAGATCTTACCTGGAGATGGAGATCAGACAGCCATTTCCTCTCAGTGTGCCCAGCAGGAGGCTGGACCACACTCCACAGACTGAAAGAGGAAGCAGGTGGATCCTACCGCAGCTTTGAGCAGTTTTATCAGGTAGGGAGAGCCTGGTTGGACACAGAGCAGATCAGGGGAAAGAAAAGATGTAGGGCATGGTCTCACCCTTGGCCAATCTCTTCTCTTTTCTCTTTCCTCCTGGCCTCTTTTCTCTGGCAGTCTGCAGGGAACAGGCCACGCTGGCAAAGCCACTGACGTGCATCTCAGCTCCCGGGGCACAGAAAGAGCTGATGCCTTTGAGCCATTTCTTTGCAATTTGCTGCAAGTTTAAGGCCGCACGTGATAAGGCTTTCTTTATGGGAGAGAGTGAAAAAAGAAAAGACCACTTGTGATCTTACTTGCTGATTCCCAGAAAACACAGCTCTGCATGGGGCAGAGGGTAAGGGAACAGAAGCAGGAGGAGGGACGGAAGTTTGTAACAAAGATCTCTCCTTCTCCTTCCAAGAAGTTTTTAAGCCAGCCTCTCCTTGAGGACATCACTGGAATTCTTTAAAAAAAAAAAAAAAAAAAAAAAGCTCATGGTCTAAAATCTCTGTATGGTTTCTTTTCCCATTGAGATTCTTTCTAGAATCTGCCGGGACCACAGATCTGGTGAGGGCCAAGGCTCTGCAGAGTTCTTTCCAGAGAGGATTAATTCTCAAAGAGACATGATCAGTTGCTTGTACCCACAATTTCTGTGAATCTTAAAAGTAGAAAAAGAAAGAAAAACATTGAAATTTTGGCATTCAGTTGTTCATTCTACATAAATTCTAAGAAAAGAGAACTCCTTGCATTAAGACATTCTACAATTCTAATAAATTCTTTTTTCGAGACTACCATTTTAGAGGATTTTGAGCAGTACTAGCTTGCATGTGGTTTATACTAATAAATGAATTTGCTTCCAGACTCATCCAAGGTCCACCATTTTCTTACATGGCTGTGACTATGGCCTGGTCACTTTACAGTCTCAAGTTCTTCATTGGTGAGCAGAATTTTATTAAAAAAAAAAAAAAATTCACCAGGTGGTTTAAGAATTATATTATGTACTCAAACATACATTTCGAATAACAATACTAAATGACAGAGTTATCATCATTACACATATAATTTCAGATCACATAATGGTCAGGATCATTAATTAGTCAAATATTATTATAAGACATTTTACTATAAAAGAAAAAAGAAAGATACAAGGAAAATAAAGAAATCTTTTAATGAAGCAACTGTGTATCTGGAGTCTAAAAGACCAAATACTTTATTTTAGCCATCAGCCAACCTTTGCCATCAGAAATAGTGAGCAGGGCTTCCCTGGCGGCGCAGTGGTTGAGAGTCCGCCCGCTGATGCAGGGGACACGGGTTCGTGCCCCCGTCCGGGAAGATCCCACATGCCCCGGAGCGGCTGGGCCCGTGAGCCATGGCCGCTGAGCCTGCGCATCCGGAGCCTGTGCTCCGCAATGGGAGAGGCCACAACAGTGAGAGGCCCGCGTACCGCAAAAAAAAAAACAAAAAGTGAGTAAACATCATAACAGGTCTTAGACTTTTCAATGTGTCTGATAGGTGGCCATTGGTGCATTGAAGGGGAGACACTGTTTACCAGCCATAAAGCACAAAAGGCCTACTTTTTCTCAACACAGAATGCAGTTTTACCCCGAGAGTGTAATTTGGTCTATTCCTAACTTGCTCAAATTCACTCTCTAACATGATTCCTTTTTTGACCTCTTCAGTCCACGGTTCATGTTTCTATTTTGAATGCACATCATACTTATTTTATACATGATATTCAGAGTTTCTCATAAACAGCCTTGCACTGGATTATATCCTACTTTCATACTATAGACCAGGGTTCAGCAAACTTCCCATAAAAGGCCAAATAATAAATAGCTTAGGTTTTGCAGGCCCATCTCTGTCACAGTCACTCAGCTCTGCCACTGTGGTGTGAAATCAACCATAAATGAGTTAACCATGAATGAATGAATTTTCTAGGGTTGTGTAACAAAGTACCACAAACTGGCTGGCTTAAAACAACGGAACTTTATTATCTCAGTTCTGGAGGGGAGAAGTCCAAAATCAAAGTGTGGGCAGAGCTGTGCTCCCTCTGAAACCTGCAGAGAATCCTTCCTTGGCTCTTCTACCTTCTGGTGTTCGCTTGCCGATTGTTGGCATTCCTTGGCTTATAGGTTCATCACTTCAGTCTCTGACTCCATTGCCACATGGTCATCTTCTCCTTGTGTGCCTCTGTCTTCTCCTGTTCTTAAAAGGAAACCAATCATATTGAATTAGGGTCTACTGTAAGGACCTCATCTTAACTTGATTACATCTGCAAAGTCTTTGGTTCCAAATAAGGGCACATTCATTGATAGAGGGGCCTAGTATTTCAGTATATGCTTTTGGGGGGATACAATTCAACCCATAGCACTCATTCTCATTTGCTTCCTTATCTGAGGTGAGGATCACACAATCATTTTATTTATTTATTTATTTTTATTGAAGAATAGTTATTTGGTTATATGTATAGTTATTTGGTTATATATATAACCAAATAACTATAACTATATATGTGTGTGTGTATATATATATATATATATATATATACACAGACACATACTTTTTGGATTCTTTCCATTATAGTTTATTAAAATATATTGAATATAGTTCCCTGTGCTGTACAGTAAATCCTTATTGTTTATCTATTTTATATATGGTAGTGTGTATCTATTAATCCCATATTAATATATGGGATATATATTATATTTTATATATATATATATTAATGGGATATCCCATTAATCCCATATTCCCAGTTTATCCCTCCCCCCTTCCCCCTTTGGTAACCATAAGTTTGTTTCCTATGCCTGTGTGTCTGTTTCGTTTTGTAAATAAGTTTACTTGTACTATGTTTTAGATTCCACATATAAGTGATATCATATAATATTTGTCTTTCTCTGTCTGACTTACTTCACTTAGTGTAATCTCTAGGCCCACCCATGTTGCTGCAAATGACATTATTTTGTTCTTTTTTTATGGCTGAGTAGTATTCCATTGTATATACGTACCACATCTTTATCCATTCATCTGTCGATGGACATTTAGGTTGTTTCCATGTCTTGGCTACTGTAAATAGTGCTGCTATGAACATAGGGGTGCATGTATCTTTTCTAATTATAGTTTTGTCTGGATATATGCCCAGGAGTGGGATCACTGGGTCATATGGTAACTCTATTTTTAGTGTTTTAAGGAACCCCCATACTGTTCTCCACAGTGGCTATACGAATTTACATTCCCACCAGGAATGTAGGAGGGTTCCTTTTTCTCCACACCCTCTCCAGCATTTATTTGTAGACTTTTTGGAGGTGACCATTCTGACCGGTATGAGGTGATAGCTCATTGTAGGCTTGATTGCATTTCTCTAATAATTAGTGATGTTGAGCATTCTTTCATGTGTCTGTTGGCCATCTGTATGTGTTTTTTGGAGACTGTTTACATCTTCTACCTATTCTTTAATTGGGTTGTTTGTTTTTCTTAATATTGAGCTGTATGAGCTCTTTGTACATTTTGGAAATTAATCTCTTGTTGGTCTCATTGTTTGCAAATATTTTCTCCCATTCTATGGGTTGCCTTTTCATTTTGTTTATGGTTTCCTTTGCTGTGCAAAAGATTTTAAGTTTAATTAGGTGCCATTTGTTTATTTTTGTTTTTATTGACATTACTCTAGGAGATGGATCCAAAAAGATATTGCTGTGATTTATGTCATAGAGTGTTCTGCCTGTTTTCCTCTAGGAGTTTTATAGTATCTGGTCTAACACTTAGGTCTTTATTCTATTTTGAGTTTATTTTTGGGTATCGTCTTAGAGAATGTTCTAACTTTATTCTTTTATATGTAGCTGTCCAGTTTTCCAGCACCACCTGTTGAAGAGACTATCTTTTCTCCATTGTATATTCTTGTCTCCTTCGTCATAGATTAGTTGACCATAGGTGCATGGGTTTACTTCTGGACTTCCTATCCTGTTCCATTGATCTATATGTCTGTTTTTGTGCCAGTACCATACTGTTCTGATGACTGTAGCTTTGTAGTATAGTCTGAAGTCAGGGTACCTGATTCCTCCAGCTCCATTTTTCTTTTTCTCAAGATTGCTTTGGCTATTCAGGGTCTTTTGTGTTTCCATACAAATTTAAAACTTTTTGTTCTAGTTTTGTAAAAAATACCATTGGTAATTTGGTAGGGATTGCATTGAATCTGTAGATTCAAAGCACAGGCTTTTAGGCTCTACACTACACTCTCCAGACCTGCCTTTTTCCTTCACAAAGCTACATTGGCCTATCTATGAGAGAGTGTCAATGTCTAGCAACTGGGGTTCTCACTTATTTTAAAGATCTATTTAAAAAGTGCATTGATATTGAGCTTATCTTTCCCTTCTTAAAGTCCCATATCTTTGCAAAATCTTTTCTCACTACTTCATTACACACAAACCTTTCCCTTCTTAAGCACTTTCTGTAATTACCACATACTGCCATTTAAAAGAGAGAAGACATTTTTTGTTGGGGTACAGTTGACTTACAGTGTTGTATTGGTTTCAGGTGTACAGCAGAGTGAGTCAGTTATTTGTATGCACATATATATTCTTTTTCAGATTCCTTTCCACTATAGGTTATTATAAGATATTGAACTCCCTGTGTATCTGTTAATCCCAAACTCTGAATTTATCCCTCCCTGCTCCCTTCCCCTTTGGAAACCCTAAGAGAGAAGAGATTTAAAATTCATCAAGTGCTTACCTAGGTATCAGGTACTGTATGGGCATATAAACAATCATTATATTAATTCTAACAACAAAAAAATTTCTGCTGTACAGCAAAGTGATTCAGTTATATATATATATATTTTTTTTTTTTCTTTTTCACATTCTTTTCCATTATGGTTTATCACAGGATATTGAATATAGTTTCCTGTGCTATATACACAGGATCTTTATAGAATCTTGTTGTTTATCGATTCTATGCATAATAGATTACATCTGCAAATCCCAAACTCCCAATCCATCCCTCTCCCACGTCCCCTGCTCCCTTTGACAACCACAAGTCTGTTCTCTATGTCTGTGAGTCTGTTTCATAGATAAGTGCATTTGTGTCATATTTTAGATTCCACATATAAGTGATATTGTATTTGTCTTTCTCTTTCTGACTTACTTCACTTAGTATGATAATCTCTGGGTCCATCCATGCTGCTGCAAATGGCATTATTTTGTTCTTTTTTATGGCTGAGTAGTATTCCTCTGTATATATGTACCACATTTTTATCCATTCATGTTGATGGACATTTAGGTTGTTTCCATGTCTTGGCTATTGTAAATAGTGTTGCTATGAGCATAAGGGTGCATGTATCTTTTCAAATTATAGTTTTATCTGGATATATGCCCAGGAGTGGGATTGCTGTATCATATGCTAACTCTATTTTTAGTTTTTTGAGACATGCATACTGTTTTCCATAGTGGCTGCCCCAATTTACACTCCCACCAATAGCGTAGGAAGGTTCCCTTTTCTCCAAACCTTCTCAAGCGTTTGTTTTTCATCTTCAATTTTTTTCATCAGTGTATTACAGTTTACAGAGTACAGGTCTTTTGCCACCTGAGGTAGACTTATTCCTGATTATTTTATTCTTTTTATTTTGATGGTAAATGGGATTTTTCCCTTAATTTCTCTTTCTGATCTTTTGTTGTTAGTGTATAGGAATGCAAGAGATTTCTGTGCATTAATTTTGTATCCTGCAAATTTACCAAATTCATTGATGAGCTCTAGTAGTTTTCTTGTGGTGACTTTAGGATTTTCTATGTAGAGTATTATGTCATCTGCAAATGGTGACTGTTTTACTTGTTCTTTTCCAATGTCTATTCCTTTTCTTTCTTCTTCTACAATTGCTATGGCTACGACTTGCAAAACTGTGTTGAATAAAAGTGGTGAGAGTGGACATCCCTGTCTTGTTCCTGATCTTAGAGTAAATGCTTTCAGCTTTACACTCTTGAGTATGATGTTGGCTGTGTTTTTGTCATTTATGGCCTTTTGAGGTATGTTCCCTCTATGACAACTTTCTGAAGAGTTTTTATCATAAATGGATGTTAAATTTTTGAAACGCTTTGTCTGCATCCATTGAGATGATCATATGGTTTTTATTCTTCAGTTTGTTAATGTGGTGTATCACATTGATCTCCAGATATTGAAGAATCCTTGCATATTATCATGGCATATGATCCCACTTGATGATGGCATATGATCTGTTTAATGTATTGTTGGATTTGGTTTGCTAGTATTTTTTTGAGGAATTTTGCATCTATGTTCATCAGTGATATTGGCCTGTATTTTTCTTTTTTTGTGGTATTTTTGTATGGTTTTGGTATCAGGATGATGGTGGCCCCATAGAATGAGTTCAGAAGTTTTCCTTCCTTTGCAGTTTTTTGGAGTAGTTTCAGAGTAATAGGTGTTACTCTTCTATACATGTTTGGTAGAATTTACCTATAAAGCCTCTGATCCTAGACTTTTGTTTCTTGGTAGTTTTTAAATCACAGATTCAATTTCAGTGCTTGTAATTGGTCTGTTTATATTTTCTATTTCTTCCTGGTTCAGTCTTGGGAGATTACATCTTTCTAAGTCATCAGTGATATTGGCCTGTATTTTTCTTTTTTTGTGGTATTTTTGTATGGTTTTGGTATCAGGATGATGGTGGCCCCATAGAATGAGTTCAGAAGTTTTCCTTCCTTTGCAGTTTTTTGGAGTAGTTTCAGAGTAATAGGTGTTACTCTTCTATACATGTTTGGTAGAATTTACCTATAAAGCCTCTGATCCTAGACTTTTGTTTCTTGGTAGTTTTTAAATCACAGATTCAATTTCAGTGCTTGTAATTGGTCTGTTTATATTTTCTATTTCTTCCTGGTTCAGTCTTGGGAGATTACATCTTTCTAAGAATTTTCCATTTCTTCTAGGTTGTCCTTTTTTTTTTTTTTTTAAAGAAGATGTTGGGGGTAGGAGTTTATTAATTTATTTATTTTGCTGTGTTGGGTCTTCGTTTCTGTGCGAGGGCTTTCTCTAGTTGTGGCAAGTGGGGGCCACTCTTCATCACGCTGCGTGGGCCTCTCACTATCGTGGCCTCCCTTGTTGTGGAGCACAGGCTCCAGATGCACAGGCTCAGTAGTTGTGGCTCATGGGCCTAGTTGCTCCATGGCATGTGGGATCTTCCCAGACCAGGGCTTGAACCTGTGTCCCCTGCATTAGCAGGCTGACTCTCAACCACTGCGCCACCAGGGAAGCCCTAGGTTGTCCATTTTATTGGTGTATATTTGCTTGTAGTAGTCTCTTATGATCCTTCATATTTCTTTGGTGTCAGTTTTAAATTCTCATTTTTCATTTCTGAATTTAGTGTTTTGGGCCCTCTCCCTTCTTTTCTTGATGCATCTGGCTAAAGGTTTATCAATTACATTTATCTTTTCAAAGAACCAGCTTTTAGTTTCATTGATCTTTTCTATTATTTTATTAGTTTCTATTTCATTTATTTCTATTCTCATCTTTATGATTTCTTTCCTTCTACTGACTTTGGGTTTGGTTTGTTCTTCTTTCTCTCTAGTTGCTTTAGGTGTAAGATTAGGTTGCTTTTTGGATTTTTTGTTTCCTGTGGCAATCTTGTATTGCTATAAACTTCCCTCTTAGAACTGCTTTTGCTGCATCCCATAGGTTTTGGATCATTGTGTTTTCAGTTCCATTTGTCTCTAGGTATTTTTTTTTCCTGTTTGGTTTCTTCAGTGATCCTTTGTTCAGTAGCATATATTGTTTAGCCTCCACGTGTTTGTTTGGGTTTTTTGCAGTTTTTTTTCTTGTAGTTGATTTCTAGCCTCATAGCATTGTGGAAGGAAAAGATGCTTGATATAATTTCAGTTTTCTTAAATTTGCCACGGCTTACTTTGTGGCCCAGCATGTAATCTATCCTAGAGAATATTCCACATGCACACAAAAAAAATGTGTATTCTGCTGCTTTCAGATTGAATGCTCTATAAATATCAATTAAGTACATCTGGTCTAATGGTCATTTAAGACCTGTATTTCCTTATTGATTTTTTGTCTGAATGATCTGTCCATTGATAAAAGTGAGGTGTTAAAGTCCCCCAATAATATTGTGTTACTGTCAATTTCTCCTTTTATGTCTATTAATGTTTGCCTTATATATTGAAGTGCTCCTGTATTGGGTACATATACATTTACAATTGTTATATCTTCTTCTTGGATTGAGCTCTTGATCATTATATAGTGTCCTTCTTTGTCTCTTGTCACAGTCTTTATTTTAAAGTCTGTATTGTCTGTCCTATGAGTATTGCTACTCCAGCTTTCTTTTGATTTCCATTTGCATGGAATAACTTTTTCCATCCCCTCACTTTCAGTTTGTACATGTCCCTAGATATGAAGTGAGTCCTTGTAGACAGCATATATATGGGTCTTGTTTTTGTATCCATTCAGCCAGTCTGTCTTATTTTCTCCCTTGGGAGGGAGTGATTTGATTTTATTTAAGAAAAAAATTTTAAATTGAAGTATAGTTGATTTACAGTGTTGTATTAATTTTTGCTGTACAGCAAAGTGATTCAGTTACATATATATATTCTTTTTTATATTCTTTTTCATTATGTTTTATCACAAGGTATTGACTATAGTTCCCTATACAGTAGGAACTTTTTTGTTTATCCATTCAATCTATGTCTTTTGGGTGGAGCATTTAATCTGTTTAAGGTAATTATCGATATGTATGTTTTTATTCCCATTTTTAAAATTGTTTCAGATTTGTTTCTGTAGGTCTTTTTTTCCCTTTCCTCTTTTGTTCTCATTTCTTGTGATTTGTTGACTGTTTAATGTTGTGTTTGTATTCCTTTTTTGTGTGTATATCTGTTTTAGATTTTGGTTTGCTGTTACCATGAGGTTTTTATATAGCAGTCCATATGTATATGTATATGTATACACACACATTATTGTTTGAAGTTGCTGATCTTTTAATTTCAAATTCATTTTAAATACCCTGCATTAGTACTCTCCTCTTCTCACAATAACTGATTTTGATATCATATTTTACATCTCATTGTTTTGCATATCCCTTAACTGCTTATTGAGTATACAGATGATTTCATTACTTTTGTCTTTTAATCTTCCTATTAGTTTTGTGTGGATGATTTCCTACCTTTATGTTTGTCTTTACTGGTGAGCTTTCCTCTTTTGTAATATTCTTGTTTCTAGTTGTGACCTTTTCTCTTCCTCCTAGAGAAGTTCCTTTAACATTTTTTGTAAAGCTGGTTTGGTGGTTGAAATCTTTAAGCTTTTGCTTATCTGTAAGGCTTTTGATTTCTCCATCAAATCTGAATGCATGCCTTGCTGGGCAGAACATTCTTGGTTGTAGGTTTTTCCTTTTCATCACTTTAAATATATTGTGCCACTCCCTCCTGGCCTGCAGAGTTTCTGCTGAAAAATCGGTAGATAGCCTTATGGGAGTTCCCATGTATGTTATTTGTTGCTTTTCCCTTGTTGCTTTTAATATTTTCTCTTTACCTTTAATTTTTGTCAACTTGATTACTATGTGTCTTGACATGTTCCTCTTTGGGTTAATCCTGTATGGGACTCTACACTTCCTTGATATGGGTGACTCTTTCCTTTCCCATGTTAGGGAGATTTGGGGCTATTATCTCTTCAAATATTTTCTCAGGCCCTTTTCTCTCTCTTCTCCTTCTGGGACCCCTATTATGCAAATGTTAGTGTGTTTGATGTTGTCCCAGAGGTCTCTCAAACTGTCCACATTTCTTTTCATTCTTTTTTCTGTTCTGCAGTACTGATTTCCACCAATCCGCCTTCCAGCTCACTGATACATTCTTTTGCCTCATTTATTCTGCTGTTTATTCCTTCTAGTGTATTTTTCATTTCAGTTATTGTATTGTTCAACTCTGGTTGTTCTTTGTATTTTCTAACTCTTTGTTAAAGATTTCTTGTAATTTCTCGCTCTGTGCATCCATTGTTTTCCAGAGTTCTTGAATCCTCTTTGTGTTCATTACTCTGAAATCTTTCTTGGGAGTACTGCCTATCTCCACTTCATTTAGTTGTTCTTTTAGGGGTTTTATCTTGTTCCTTTTCTGGAACTTACGCCTCTGCCATTTCATTTTGTCTAAATTTCTGTTTGTATTTTTATGTATGTGGTAGGTTAGTCATTTTCTCGACCTTGGAGAAGTGGTCCTCTGTAGGGGATGTCCTATATACCCCAGAATTATACTCCCCTCTCATCACTCAAGGGCCAGGGACCAGCTGGTCCCAGGGTAGGTTCTGACCTGTGTTCGCAGACTCAGTTCTGCAGGCTGCTTAATCATAGTTTTCTTGCTTCTGTTTCTGCCGCCCTAGTGGATGAGGCTGTTCTAGAGCCTTGTGCAAGCTTCCTGGTGGGAGGGGCCTATGTTTTCCCACTACTGTGTGGAACTGGGTCTTGACCCTCTGGTGGGCAGGGCTGGGTCAAGAGGCTTGTCTAGAGGCAGCCATGGGTTCAAGAAGTCTTTAGGCAGCCTGTCTGGTGATGAGCTGTGCTGTGTTCCCACCCTGATGGTTGTTTGGCCTCTCAGCACTGGAGCCTACAGGCTGTTGGTGGGGCCAAGTCTTGGTGCTAGTGACACAAGCAAGATATCAGCCCCCAGTGAGAGTCCATGCGGATGAACATTCCCCTATACCTCTGCCACCAGTGTCCATGTCCCCAGGGTGAGTCACAGCTGCCCCCTCCTTCCCAAGAGACCATCCAAGACCAGCATGTAGGTCTGGCCCAGTTCCCATAAAGTCACTGCTTTTGCTCTAAGTCTCAGTGTGTGTGAGACCTTGTGTGCGCCCTCCAAGAGTGGAGTCTCTGTTTCCCCCAGTCCTGTGGAGTTCCTGCAGTCAAGCCCCACTGGCCTTCAAAGCCAAATGCTCTGGGAGTACTTCCTCCCCATGCCAGACACCCAGACTATGGAGCCTGATGTAAGGCTCAGAACTCTCACCCCTGTGGAAGAACTTCTGGGATGTATCGGGTAGGCCAAAAGGTTCATTCGGTCTTTTCCATAAGATGGATTTAGCAGCACTTAGTTGTCTTTAACTTCATTCGAAACAATTTTTTTAGATTGTATGTGACAGCTGTCATACAAGCATGCATTTTAAAAAAGACTTATCAAAATTGGCCTATTTTTTGGGATTCCCTGGTGGTGCAGTGGTTGAGAGTCCGCCTGCCGATGCAAGAGATACGGGTTCGTGCCCCGGTCTGGGAAGATCCCACATGCCGCGGAGCG
Source organism: Neophocaena asiaeorientalis asiaeorientalis (assembly GCF_003031525.2). Lineage (NCBI taxonomy): Eukaryota > Metazoa > Chordata > Mammalia > Artiodactyla > Phocoenidae > Neophocaena > Neophocaena asiaeorientalis. The sequence goes on along the minus strand of NW_020176571.1, from coordinate 15,964,178 downwards.
GCTGGGCCCGTGAGCCATGGCCGCTGAGCCTGCGCGTCCAGAGCCTGTGCTCCACAACAGGAGAGGCCGCAACAGTGAGAGGCCCGCGCACCAAAACAAAAAACAAACAAACAAAAATTGGTGTATTTTTGTGTAGCCATTTTAATATTGAAGATAGAAGAAAAAAAGCAACATTTTTGGCATACTATGCTTTATTATTTTAAGACAGGTAAAACGTAATTGAAACACACAAAAAGATTTGTGCAGTGTATGGAGAAGATCAAACTTGTCAGAAGTGGTTTGCGAAGTTTCGTGCCAGGGATTTCTTGCTGGATGTTGCTCCATGATCTGGTAGACCAATTGAAGTTGATAGTGATCAAATCAAAACAATAATTGAGAACGATCAACGTTATACCACGTGGGAGATAGCCAATATACTCAAAATATCCAAATCAAGTGTTGAAAATCATTTACACCAGCATGGTTATGTGAATCGCTTTGATGTTTGGGTTCCACATAAGTTAAGCCAAAAAAACCTTCTTGACCATATTTCCGCATGCAATTCTCTACTGAAACATAATGAAATACTCCGTTTTTAAATCAAATTGTGAAGGGTGATAAAAAGTGGATATTGTACGACAATGGGAACGGAAGAGATCATGCGGCAAGCAAAATGAACCATGACCAACCACACCAAAGGCCAGTCTTCATCCAAAGAAGTTGATGTTGTGTATATGGTGGGATTGGAAGGGAGTCCGCTATTATGAGCTACTTCCGGAAAACCAAACAATTAATTCCAACAAGTACTGCTCCCAATTAGACCAACTGAAAGTTGTACTTAACGAAAAGCGTCCAGAAATAGTCAACAGGAAACGCACAATCTTCCATCAGGATAAGGCAAGACCGCACGTTTCTTTGATGACCAGGCAAAAACTGTTCCAGCTTGGCTGGGAAGTGCTGATTCATCCACTGTATTCACCAGACATTGCATCCTTGGATCTCCATTTATTTCAGTCTTCACAAAATTCTCTTAATGGAAAAAATTTCAATTCCCTGGAAGACTATAAAAGGCACCTGGAGCAGTTCTTTTCTCAAAAAGATAAAAAGTTTTGGGAAGATGGAATTATGAAGTTGCCTGAAAAATGGCAGAAGGTAGTGGAACAAAAGGGTGAATACATTGTTCAAAAAGGTCTTGGTGGTAATAAAAATGTCTTTTATTTTTACTTAAAAAAACCAAAGGCACTTTATGGCCCACCCAATAATAATTCTCCAGTTCCTGGATCGCCCACTTTGGGAGGGGGGATGGATTTGATTATATCATGAGTGTTCCCCCCCCGCAACAGTCTCATTGTGGTTTCTTCTTTATGCCTTTGGATGTAGAATATCTTTTTTGGTAAGTTCCATTTTTTTTTTTAATCATTGACTGTTCAGCAGTTAGTTGTGTTTTTGGTGTGCTTGTAAAAGGAAGTGAGCTCAAGGTCCTTCTGCTTCACCATCTAGTCTCCGATCTCTACTTGTAAACTTTTAGATGATAGCCATTCTGATCAATGTGAGGTGATATCACATTGTTGTTTTGCATTTCTCTAATAAATAGTGATATGGAGCATCTTTTCATGTGCTTATTAGCCACCTGTATGTCTTCTTTGGAAAAATGTCTATTCAGGTCTTCCGCCCATTTATTGATTGAGTTGTTTGGCTTTTTTTTTTTTATATTGAGTTGTATGAGCTGTTTATACATTTCATATATTAACCCCTTGTCAGCCATATCACTTGTAAATAGTTTCTCCCATTCTGTAGGTGTTGTTTTTTCATTTTGTTGATGGTTTTCTTTGCTGTACAAACGTTTTTAAGTTTAATTAAGTCCCACTTGCTTTTTCTTTTTTCTTTTCTTTTGTTTCCACTGCCTAAGGAGACAGATCCAAAAAAAAGATTGCTACAATTTATGTCAAAGCGTGTTCTGCCTATGTTCTCTTCTAGGAGTTTTGTGGTTTCTGGTCTTATGGTTAAGTCTTTAATTCATCTTGAGTTTATTTTTTTGTATGGTGTGGGGAAATGTTCTAATCTCACCTTTTCACATGTAGCTGTCCAGTTTTCCCAGCACGAGGTTTTGAAGAGACTGTTTTCCCTCCATTGTATATTCTTGCCTCCTTTGTCATAGATTAATTAATCATAGGCATGTGGGTTTATTTCTGTTCTCTCTATTCTGTTCCATCAATCAATGTGTCTTTTTTTTTGTGGTAGTACCATGCTAATTTGATTGTAACTTTGTAGTATATTTTGATGTCTGGGAGGGTGATATCTCCAGTTTTATTCTTTTTCTCAAGACTGCTTTGGCAAGTCAGGATCTTTTGTGGTTCCATATGAATTTTAGGATGATTTGTTCTAGTTTTGTGAAAAATGTTATTGTTTTTTAAAATAGAATTGCATTAAATCTGTAGGTTGCTTTAGATAGTACGGAAATTTTAACAATATTAATTCTTCCAAGCCAAGAGCACAGGGTATCTTTCCATTTCTTTGTATCATCTTCAATTTCCTTTGCCAGTATTTTATAGTTTTCAGAGTAGAGGTCTTTCACCTACCTGGTTAAGTTTATTTCTAGGTATTTTATTCATTTTGATGCAGTTTTAAATGGGATGTGTTTTTTTTACTTTCTCTTTCTGATAGTTCATTATTAGTGTATAGAAAAGCAACAGATTTCTCTATATTCGTCTTGTATCCTGCAACTTTACTGAATTCATTTCTTAGTTCTAGTAGTTTTGGGGTGGAGACTTAAGTGTTTTCTATATAAAATATCATGTCATATGCCAAAAGTGACAGTTTTACTACTTCCATTCTATTTTGGATGACTTATTTGTTTTTCTTGCCTGATAGTTGTGGTAGGACTTCCAATACTATGGTAAACAGATATATGTTAAACAGACATGGCAAGACTGGGCATTCTTGTCTGGTTCCTAATTTTAGAGGAAAGACTTTCAGTTTTTCACTGTTCAGTATGATGTTAGCTGTTGGTTTGTCATAAATGGCCTTTAGTCTATTGAGATATGTTCCCTCTATACCCACTTTGATGGGAGCTTTGATCATAAATGGGTGCTGAATTTTGTCAAATGCTGTTTCTTCATCTGTTGAGATGATCCTGTGATTTTTAAATTTTATAATTTTATATTTTTTAATTAAAAACTTTTTTCTTATAGAAATTTTAAATGTTACTTTTCATTTACAGCTATCAAAAAATATTTGTTATAGTCCCTGTTTTGTACAGTACATCCTTGAGCCTATCTTATACCCAATAATTTGTACCTCCTACTCCCACATTCCTATATTGCCACCCCAGCCTTCACACTGGTAACTACTAGTTTGTTCTCTACATGTGTGAATCTGCTTCTTTTTTGTTATATTCACTAGTTTGTTCTACTTTTTAGATTCCACATATAGGTGATATCATACAGCATTTGTCTTTCTTTATCTGACGTATTTCACTCAGCATAAGGCCCTCCAAGTTAGTATTTTCATCATATATTTAGGTGTTCCTGTGTTGGGTGAATTTGTGTTAACAAGTGTAAAATCCTCTTTTGTACTGACCTCTTTATCATTATATAATACTCTTCTTTGTCTTTTGTTATAGCTTTTCTTTTAATGACTATTTTGACGTGAGTATTGCTATTCCCACTTTCTTGTCATTTCCATTTGCATGGAATATCTTTTCCATACCCTCACTTTCAGTGTGCATCTTTAGCTCTGAAGTGAATCTCTTGTAGGCAGTGTATAGATAGTTCTTGTTTGTTTGTTTGTTTTTCATTTTGTTTTGTTTTATCCAATCACCTTATGTCTTTTGATTGTAGCTTTTAGTCCATTGACATTTAAGGTAATTATTGATAATTATGTACTTATTGTCATGTTATTACTTGTTTTCCAGTTGTTTTTGTAGTTCTTCTCTGTTCATTTTTTCTTCATTTTGTTTCTTCTCTTGTGGTTTGATGATTTTCTTTAGTTGTGTGCTTCTGTTCCCTTCTTTCCAGTTTTTGTGTATCTGTTGTAGGTTTTTGATTTGTGGTTACCATGGGGTTCATATATTTTGACCTATAACTATATCTGTTTGTTTTAAACTGGTAGTCAAGTTCAAGTACATTCTAAAGATCTACAGTTTTTAGTCCCCACCACCTCATAGTGTGTTTTTGATGTTACATTTTACATCTTCATGTTTATTCATTAATTGTTTATTGTAATTACAATTGTTTTACAATTTTTTGTTTTACTCTTCATACTGGCTTATTTAAGTGGTTGATTCTCAGTCTTTACTATATATTTGCTCTCCTAGTTGGATTTTCCCTTTTCTATAAATTCTTCTTTTTCACTTAGAGAAGACCCCTTAATATGTCTTTTAGGGTAGGTTTAGTATTGATGAACCCTTTTAATTTTTGCTTGTCTGAGAAGTCCTTTATCTCTCCTTCTATTCTAAATGATAATCTTGCTGTGTAGGGTATCCTACATTTCAGGTTTTTCCCTTTTAGCACTTTGAATATATCATGTTACTCCCTTCTGGCCTGCAATGTTTCTACAGAGAAATGGGCTGATAGCTTATGGGAATTCCCTTGTATAAGACTCTGTTTTTCTCTTGTCACCTTTAGAATAATCTTTTTATCTTTAACTTTTGCCATTTTAATTATGATATATCTTGGTGTGGGTCTGTTTGGGGGACATAATGTTTTGGATCCTCTGTGCTTCCTATACCCAGATATTTGTTTTTCAAATACATTTTAGATCCCTCCCCCCTTCTCAGTCTGGGACCTCTACAATGCCGATATTTGTACACTTAATATTATCCCATAGATCTCTTAACTTTCTTCCATTAAAAGAATTTTTTTTGCTGTTCTGTTTGGATGATTTCCATTATTCTATCTTCCAGATCACTTATGTGTTCTTTTGCATCACTTAGTCTGCTATTCATTCCTTCTAGGGTGTTTTTTTTTACTTTAATTAAAATTTTTTTAATTGAAGTATAGTTGACTTGCAGTATTAGTTTCAGGTGTACAACACAGTGATTCAATATTTTTGTACATTACACACAAAGTTATAAAACATTGACTGTATTCCCTATGATGTACATTACATCCCTGGGACTTATTTATTTTATAACTGCTAGTTTGTACCTCTTAATTCCCTTCACCCTTCTCCCTCTGGCAGCCACTACGTTGTTCTCTTTACCTGTGAGTCTGTTTCTGCTTTGTTATATATTTTCATTTGTTTTGTTTTATAGGTTTCACATATAAGTGAGAACATACAGTATTTGTCTTTCTCTGTCTGACTTAACTTCACTTAGCATAATACCGTCCAGGTCCATCCATGTTATTGCAAATGGCAAGATTTCATTCTTTTTCTATGGCTGACTAATATTCCAGTGTGTGTGTGTGTGTGTGTGTGTGTGTGTGTGTGTGTGTGTGTTTATCTGTATCCATTCATCTGTTGGTGGGCACTTAGGTCGCTTCTGTATCTTGGCTATTGTAAATAATGCTGCTATGAATATCAGGGTCCATATATATTTTCATTTTCTTCAGATAAATACCCAGGGGGTGGAATTTCAGAACTGTATGGTAGTTCAATTGTTAATTTTTTGAGTAACCTCCATATTGTTTTCCATAGTGGCTGCACCAGTTTACATTCTCATGAACAGTGTACGAGAGCCCCCTTTTCTTCACATCCTTGCCAACACTTATTTCTTCTCCTTTTGATCATGGCCATTCAGACAGGTGTGAGGTGATATCTCATTGTGGTTTTGATTTGCATTTCTCTGATGGTTAATGATGTTGAGCATTTTTTCTATGCTTTTTGGCCATCTGTATGTCTTCTTTGAAAAATGCCTATTTGGGGCCTCTGCCCATTTCTTTCTTTCTTTCTTTCTTTCTTTCTTTCTTTCTTTCTTTCTTTCCTTCTTTTTTATTGAAGTATAGTTGATTTACAATGTTGTGCTAATTTCTGCCATACAGCAAAGTGACTCAGTTTTACACATATATATTGGTACATTCTTTTCTTATATTCTTTTCTATTATGGTTTATCCCAGGAGATTGGATATACTTGCCTGTGCTATATAGTAGGACCTTGTTGTTTATCCATTCTAAATGCAATAATTTCTATCTACTAACCCCAAACTCCCAGTACATCCATCTCCCTCCTCTCCTCCCCCTTGGCAACCACAAGTCTGTTCCCTATATCTGTGAGTCTGTTTCTGTTTTGTAGATAGGTTCATCTGTGCCATGTTTTAGTTAGATTCCACATATAAGTGATATCCTATGGTATTTGTCTTTCTCTTTCTGACTTACTTCACTTAGTATGATAATCTCTGGGTCCATTTATGTTGCTGCAAATGGCATTGTTTTATCCTTTTTTATGACTGAGTAGTATCCCATTGTATATATGTACCACATCTTCTTTATCCGTTCATCTGTCAGTGGGCATTTAGATTGTTTCCATATCTTGGCTATTGTGAATAGTGTTACTATGAACATGGGGGGTGCATGTATCTTTTTGAATTAGAGTTTTGTCCATGTATACGCCAGGAGTGGGATTGCTGGATCATATGGTAGTTCTACTTTTAGTTTTCTGACAAACCTCAATACTGTTTTCCATAGTGGCTAAATCAACTTACATTCCCACCAAGAGTGTAGGAAGGTTCCCATTTCTCCACACCCTCTCCAGCATTTGTTATTTGTAGACTTTTTAATGATGGCCATTCGGACCCATGTGAGGTGGTACCGCATTGTCGTTTTGATTTGCATTTCTCTAATAATTAGTGACGTTGAGCATCTTTTCATGTGCCTGCTGGCCATCTGTATGTCTTCTTTCGAGAAATGTCTATTAAGTTCTTCTGCCCATTTTTTTATTGTTTTTTTTGTTTTTTTGTTGTTGAGTTGTATGTGCTGTTGTATGTTTTAGAGATTACGCCCTTGTTGGTCGCATCATTTGCAAATATTTTCTCCCAGTCTGTACTTTGCCTTTTCATTTTGTTTATGGTTTCCTTTGCTGTACAGAAGCTTGTAAGTTTGATTAGGTTCCATTTGTTTATTTCTGCTTTTATTTCCCCTGCCTTGGGAGACTGACCTAAGAAAACATTGGTATGATTTATGTCAGAAAATGTTTTGCCTATGCTCTCTTGTAAGTTTTACAGTATCATGTCTTATGTTTAAGTCTTTAAGCAATTTTAACTTTATTTTTTGTGCATTGTGTCAGGGTGTGTTCTAACTTCATTGATTTATATGCAGCTGTCCAACTTTCCCAGCACCACTTGCTGAACAGACTGTCTTATTCCCATTTTATATTCTTGCCTCTGTTGTCGAAGATTAATTGACTGTAGGTGTGTGGGTTTATTTCTGGGCTTTCTATTCTGTTCCATTAATCCATATGTCTGCTTTTGTACCAATTCCATACTGTTTTGATTACTGTAGCTTTGTAGTATTTTCTGAGGTTTTGGGAGAGTCATGCCTCCTGCTTTGTCTTTTTCCTCAGGTTGCCTTGGCAATTCTGGATCTTTTATGGTTCCTTATAAATTTTTGGATTATTTGTTCTAGTTCTGTGAAAAATATCATGGGTAATTTGATAGGGATCACATTAAATCTGTAGATTGCTTTGGGTAGTATTGCAATTTTAACAGTATTAATTCTTTCAATCCAAGAACATGGGATATCTTTCCATTTCTTTGAATCCTCTTTAATTTCCTTATTAATGTTTTATAGTTCTTATGTTTCCTTTATTAATGTTTTATAGTTTTATTAATGTTTCATCTTCTTGGTCAGGTTTACTCCTAGGTTGTTTTTTTCTTTTATTTATTTTTTTGGTGCAATTAAAATTTTTTTTTTCTTACATTCCCTTTCTGATATTTCATTGTACATTTAAAGAAATGCAATCGATTTCTGAATATTAATCTTGTATCCTGCTACTTTGCTGAATTCATTTATTAGATCTAGTAGTTTTTGTGTGGAGTCCTTAGGGTTTCCTTGATATAGTATTATGGTTATCTGCATATAGTGACAGTTTTAACTCTTCCCTTCCAATTTAGATACATTTTATTTCTTTTTCTTGTCTGGTTGCTGTTACTGTCAATACTATGTTGAATAGAAGTGGTGAGAGTGGGCATCCTTGTCTTTCCACATTTTAGCAGGAAGGCTTTCAGCTTTTCACTGTTAAGTATTATGACTGTGTGTTTATTATAAATGGCTTTTATTATGTTGAGATATGTTCCCTCTATACCCACTTTGGTAAGAGTTTCTTTCATGAATAGATGTTGAATCTTGTCAAATGCTAAATCTATTGAGATGATCATGTGCTTTTTTACCTTTCTTTTGTTAATGTAGTGTATTACATTGATTGATTTGCGTATGTTGAACCACCCTTGTGAACTTGGGATGAATCCCACTTGATCGTCACGTGTGATCTTTTTTATGTTTTGTTGGATTTGGTTTGCTAATATTTTGTTGAGAGTTTTTGCATCTATATTTATCAAAGATATTGGCCTGTAATTTTCTTTTTTCGTGGTATCTTTGTCTGGTTTTGATATCAGGTTGATGGTGGCTTCATAGAATGTCCTTTGGAGTGCTCCCTCCTCTTCAATCTTTTGGAAGAGTTTGAAAAGAATCAGTGTAAGTTCTTCTTTTTATGTTTGGTAGAATTCACTTGTGAAGCCATCTAGTCTTGGATTTTGTTTGTAGGGAGTTTTGGGGGTTTTATTTTTGTTGTTGTTTGGGTTTTTTTTTTTTTTTTCCAGATTCTATTTCACTTCTAGTGATTAGTGTGTTCAAATAATCTATTTCTCCTTGATTCAATTTTGTTGGGTGATATGTTTCTAGAAAATTGTCCATTTCTTCTAGGTTGTCAAATTTGTTGGCATATAGTTGTTCATAGTATTCTCTTATGGTTTTTTATTTCTGCAGTATCTATTGAGATTTCTCCTTTTTCATTTCTTTTTTTTTTTAACATCTTTATTGGGGTATAATTGCTTTACAATGGTGTGTTAGTTTCTGCTCTATAACAAAGTGAATCAGTTATACATATACATATGTTCCCATATCTCTTCCCTCTTGCGTCTCCCTCCCTCCCACCCTCCCTATCCCACCCCTCCAGGCGGTCACAAAGCACCCTGTGCTATGCGGCTGCTTCCCACTAGCTATCTACCTTACGTTTGGTAGTGTATATATGTCCATGCCTCTCTCTCGCTTTGTCACAGCTCACCCTTCCCCTCCCCATATCCTCAAGTCCGTTCTCTAGTAGGTCTGTGTCTTTATTCCTGTCTTACCCCTAGGTTCTTCATGACATTTTTTTCCCTTAAATTCCATATATATGTGTTAGCATACGGTATTTGTCTTTCTCTTTCTGACTTACTTCACTCTGTATGACAGACTCTAGGTCTATCCACCTCATTCTCATTTTTCATTTCTTATTTTGTTTATTTGGGCCCTCTCTCTTTTCTTCTTGGTAAGCCTGGCCAGAAGTTTGTCAATTTTGTTTACACTTTCAAAGAACCAGCTCTTGGTTTTATCGATTTTTTTCTTTTTTTTTAATCTCTATTTTATTTATTTTCTCCCTGATCTTTATTAGTTCCTACCTTCTGTTGATTTTAGGTATCATTTGTTCTTTTTCTAATTCTTTTAGGTGGTAGGTTGGGTTGTTTATTTGAGATTTTTCTTGTTTTTTTTTTTTTTTTTTTTTTTTGAGGAAGGCCTGTATTGTTATGAACTTCCCTCTAAGAACTGCTTTTGCTGCATACCATAGATTTTGTATGGTTGTGTTTTCAGTGTTGTTTGTCTCAAGGTATGTTTTAATTTGGTCTTTGATTCCCTTGTTGGTTTTGTTAGTAGCATGTTGTTTAGTCTCCATGTAATCATTTTTTTCTCATCTCTTTTCCTGTGGTTGATTTCTAGTTTCATGACATTACAGTCAGAGAAGGTGCTTGAAATAATTTCTATACTCTTAAATTTGTTGAGGTTAGTTTTGTGGTCTAGTATGTGGTCAGTCCTAGAGAATGTTCCATGTGCACCAGAAAAGAATATGTATTCTGTTTTTTTGTTTTGTTTTGTTTTTTACATGTAATGTCCTGAAAATATAAGTTAAGTTGAACTGTTCTATATTGTATGATTTAGGATCTCTGTTGCCTCGTTGATTTTCTGTCTAGAAGATCTGTCCATTGATGTGATTGGGGTGTTAAAGTCTCCTACTGTCATTTTATTCCTTTATATCTTTTAGTATTTGTTTTATGTATTTGGATGCTCCTATATTGGGTGCATATATGTTGATAGGTATAATATCCTCTTATTGTATTAATCCTTTTATCATTATACAGTGTCCTTCTTTATCTTTCCTTATGGCCTTTGTTTTAAAGTCTATTTTGTCTGATATGAGTATTGCAACTCCTGCTTTCTTGTCATTTCTGTTTGCATGAAATATCTTTTTCTATCCCCTCACTTTCAATCTATTGTGTCATTTGCCCTAAGGTGGGTTTCTTGTAGGCAGCATATTGTAGGCTCTTGCTTTTTTTATCCAGCCTGCCAGCCTGTATCTTTTGATTGGAGCACTCAGTCCATTGACATTTAAGGTAATTATTGATACATATGTATTTGTTGCCATTTTAAACCTTATTTTCCAGTTGATTCTATGTTTCTTCTTTGTTTTTTTTTCTTTTTGTGGTTTGATGATTTCCATTTATTTTATGCTTGTGTTCTCTCTTTTTGGTTTTTGTGAATTTACTGTATGTTTTTAATTTGTGGTTGCACTGTTTTTCAAGTACGTTAACTCCTTATATCTGCTTGCTTTAGACTGATAATCATATAGGCTCAAACGCATTCTTTTTTTTTTTTTCAAATGCATTCTTAAAAAAAAAAAGAATCTACATTTTCTTACTCTCCTTCCCCACATTTTATGGTTTTGGTATCCTATTTTACATCCTCATGTTTATCCTTTTGCTGTTCCTTTTGTTTATCATTGCTTTCACAAACAGTTTTTTTTTTCTTCTTTTTGATCTGTATCCTGGCTTATTTATGTGATTTATTTTCCAGTTGTCGTTTACTCTTTCCTATAGATTTGTGCTTCTTTTCTATTTAGAGAAGTCCTTTCAATACTTCTTTTAGGATGGGTTTAGTATTGCTGTATTCTTTTAGTTTTTGCTTGTCTGAGAAATTCTTTCTCTCTCTTTCTATTCTAAATGATAATCTTGCTGGGTAGAATATCCTAGTTTGCAAATTTTTCCCTCTCAGAATTTTGAATATATCACTCCCTTCTGGCCTGCAACATTTCTGTAGAGGAATCAGCTGATAGCCTTATAGGGCTTTAACAGTAATTAACTATTTGTTTTCTCTTGCTGCCTTTGAATCCTCCCTTTGTTCTTAACTTTTACCATTTTAATTATAATACATAAGTCTGTTTGGGTTCATCTTGTTTGGAACCCATTGTGCTTCCTGTACCTGGATGTCTGTTTCCTTCTTTAGGTTTGGGAAGTTTTCAGCAATAATTTCTTCAAATACATTTTTTACCCCCTTTTCTCTTGTTCTTCTGGAACCCCTATGATGCTCAGATCAGCATGCTTTATATTATCCCATAGGTCTCTTATATTGCTTTCATTTTTTTCATTTAGCTTTCTGTCTGCTGTTTGGATTGGGTAATTTCCATTATTCTGTCTTCCAGATAACTTATTCCTACCTCTGCATTATTCATCTGCTGTTCATTGCCTTTAGCTCAGCTTTCAACTTGGCAAATGAACTTTCTAAGTTTTCTTGGCTCCTCCTTATAATTTCTTTTCTCTTCTTCCAGTAATCTGCGTTTCTGTCCGTAGCCTTTCTTAATTCCATCTGTATTTTCATTACCTCCTTTTAGAACTTGGTGTCTTCTAGACTGAAGAGGTCTGTTTCATTGTTTATTCCTTCATGAGAATACCCTTGGTTTTTTAACTGGGAATGATCCTCTGCTTCATCATTTTGCTTATATTTCTCTTACTCTGTGAGCTTAGGAGAAACGATTATCTGCTGTAGTCTTAGAGGGCTATTTATACACAGGATTGTTCCTGCATAACTTGTGTGGGTTTAATATTTTTTTGGCGTGAGAGCTGTTTCTGGCTTGGATGCTTGCAGTCTCTTAACTCAGCGTAGGTGCATGGCCCATGCATGTCCCCAGGAAGGCAGGGGGAGCAGTTGGCACCCGGTCACGGGACCCTCGGCGGTGGCGGCAGCACTAGGCCCCATGTACTTTCAGGGAGCTGGGGGCGGTGGTTGGTGCCCAGTCGTGGGACCTGTGGTAATGGGGGCCGCAGACCATGCACACTTCTAGGAAGTTGGCAGCAGTGACTGGCGCCTGGTTGTGGGACCGTTGGCAGTGGCAGCTGTTCCTAGTCCAAGAAGGCAGTGGCAGCTTGTGTTCACCCCTGGAGTTCAGGTAGGAAGTGCCCTGCCACCTGAGAGCACACATGGAGAAAGAAGCTCCTATGGTGATCCCGCCCCTCTCCTTGCTTGCTCCCAACAATGGCACCTTGCCTCCCTGGCAGGCCCAGGCTTCTTCCCATACTTCCTCAGTTATGGTGCACCACACCCTAGCCCCCTCAAGCTGTCTCCACACAGCCAACCCCAGTCCTCTCCCCAGCGTCTGACCTCTGAAGCCTGAGCCTCAGCACCCAGCCCCTGCCCACTCCAGCAGATGAGCATCTCAGGCTGGGGAGTGCTGAGTAGTGGCACTGACCATCTGTGCAGGTCTCTCTATGATTTGCCCTCTACATATGCTTTTTGTGTCTCCTCTGAGGCTCTGAAACTCCCCCTCTGCCTAGCTGATCTCCCCACCAGTGGGGGACTTCCCAGTGTGTGGAAACCTTTCCTCTTTCACATCTTCCTCCCAGGGGCACAGGTCCCATCCTGATTTCTTTCTCTCTCTCTCTCTCTCTCTTTTTTCTTTTTTCTCTTGTCCTACCCAGTTATGTGGACATTTTCTTGTCTTTTTGGAACCCTGATGTTCATTAGATGTTCTGTGAGACTCATTACACATGTAGAAGTATTTCTGATGTATTTGTGGGAGAAGGTGAGCTCCATATCCTATTCATCTGCCTTCTGATCCAGTCTCCTTTCTAGTGTGTTTTATATTTCATCTGTTGAATTCTTCATTTCTTATTGGACCTTTTTTATATTTTCTAGTTCCCTGTTAAAATGGTCAGTGTGGTGGAGCAGCTGCAGCCAGAGATCTGGACTGCTTCTGGGGTGATGCAGAGTAAGCACCAACAGTAGCCACCACCCAGTTCCCCCGGGTTCCACCCTGGGTAGGCGCTGTGTCCCACAGTCAACTCTTTTCCCTGGGCCTGACTACCCCAGATCCAGTGCCGCCCTGTGATGTCTTTTCCTTGGGCTTGATGACCCCAGATACAGTGCCACCCTGCGATGTAAAGTGAGCAGAGCCAGAACGTTTACTTGGCTCAGGTTGGGGCACGAGGCAAGGTGATTGTGGGAAACCCAGCAGCCACTAGAGCAGAACTGTCTCTGCCATGTGGTCTAGCTAGCATGCATGTGCTCTTCATGAGCATAGTCCAGGCATTACACAGTCCTTCTGTTTGTCTCAGTGGTCCTCCAACCAGCCAAGGGGACTTATCTCCCTCGTGTAGAATCCCAGGACTGTGGTGCTCAATCTGTGGCTCTATCTACTCACTCCCCAGGGTGGTTGTCTGCCTATGTAATCTCCTTTTTTATCTGAGTTCCCTCCCAGGGGCACAGGTCCTGACCTGATTGCTTTTCTTCCCTTCCTATCCAATTACGTGTGTATCTTTCTTACAGTCTTGGTTGTACAGGAGTCCTTCTGCCAGTTTCCAGTTAGTTTTCAGTGAGAATTGTTCCACCTGTAGATGTATTTTTTAATGTGTTCATGGGGGGAGATGAGCTCCATATCCTCTTATGCTGCCACCTTGATCCCACCTCCAAACATAATACCTTTTAATAACCCAATCACTTGTTTTCCTGAATGACTTCTCTTCTCAAACTTTCAATATTTCTTTCCCAACTTTCATTGTCAGCTGACCTTGACTAGGGAAGTCACTGATGAAACAGAAAAAAATCAGGAGAGAAATATTGCACCCTGCCTCACCACATTTACTCTCCACCTATATTTGTATTCATATTATCTGTCTTCCCTTCTGTTCCTATGGATGCTCCATGTTTCTAAGACCAAGCCTTCATCTATACTCCTCCTTTAATTCCTCTTCTCTAATTCTTTTCCCACCAACTCAAATTAGTTTTTTTTGCTTTCACCATTCCACCACAACTGCTTTCATCAATAACATCAAATGCTTCACATGAATAAATCCAGTGATCAATTTCCAGACCTCATTTTAATTGATCAATTAGCAGAATTGTATACTATTGATTGTGCCCTTCTCTTTGATCCATTTTCTTCACATGGTTTTCAGAACACCACACTCCCTTAGTTTTCCTCCTGCCTCAGTGGTCCTTTCCTCTTAGTCTTCACTGCTGGGGTACCCCACAGTTCAGTCCTTGAAATATCTTCCCTGCTGTATCTACATTTACCCCTTTAGTAACTTCATGCAGCCTCATGGCTTAAAGTACCATGTATAATATAAGATAAATGAAGTTAAGAAAAACTTTATTGCCCTAAATTTCAGTTAGGAGTTTTCAGCCTGAAAAAAATATATATATCGTAGCTCTGGACAGAAAATATCTAGAAGCAATGATCAACAAAGTAGCAATAAGTACAACTAGCTCTGAATTGGGGTCTATAAATACCACAAAAAAAGGAACCATGGTTTTTTGATATGTGACTGTTACTAAGTCTGGGGACATAAGGTGGACCCAGAATATCTTGTCATACTGAAAAGCAAGGAGACCTTGGAGACTAGATTGTGCCCAAAGGACTCGGGAGCCAATGTGAACAAGCTCCTGCTAGTCAAATATAGGAAAATTTGAGTATCCGTAAGATAATAAGTGTAAGAGTTGAATTATATAGGTTGTTTAAATTAATGAATTCATAACAACACTACAAAAAAGTCACATGGATGCTTGTAAGGCACCACTTTAATACATTTAAAACTGGTACTTAGGGGGAAAATTGCATTGATCCTGCCTTTCCTATTCAATATGTTTATTAGAATTATTAAAGTATAAAGACAAATCTCTCTATAGAAGCATTCCAAATAATAAACAAAAAAGGGGGATGAGAGAATTATAATTTTCAAACCCTAAGGAATTAATGAATGGTCATAAGTGATGAATAATATTGCAAAAAAGAAGCAGCTATTTTGAACATCTTTACGAAAGTTAGAAACTTGAAATATCACCTTTGAAAGAGCCCTCCTCCCTAATTCCAAGCAAAACTAATCTTATCAAGTATCAGTTTAGACCTAAATACCACTTCATAAGAAATACAGAGAAGAGAATAACATGTGAAATTACACTATGAAAATACAGTCAGCAAAATCCAAAATGGAGAATCTCAGTAGGACAAACAACTCATTTTTTTCACATCCAAAAGGTGCAAGGGAAAATGGAGATGGGCCTGATTTAAAAATGGGCCAAAGACCTTAACAGACACCTCACCAAAGGAGATACATGGATGGCAAATAAGCCTATGAAAAGATGCTCCACATGATTTATCGTCAAGGAAATGCAAGTTAAAATGACAATAATATACCACTACACACTTATTAGAATGGCCCAAACGCAGAACACTGACAACAACTAATGTGGACAAGGATGCGGAGGCACAGGGACTCACATTCATTGCTGGTAGGAATGCAAAATGATACAGACACTTTGGAAGAGAGTTTGATGATCTCTTATAAAACTAAAGATACTCGTCCCACATGGCCCAGCAATCACACTTCTTGGTATTTGCCCAAAGGAGCTGAAAAGCTTAGTGTCCACTCAAAACCTGCACACAGATGTTTATAGTAGCTTTATTCATAATTGCCAAAACTTGGAAGCAATCATGATGTTCTTCAGTAGGAAAATGGGTAACCTGTTGTCCATCCAGACAGTGGAATATTATTTAGTGTTAAAAAGACATAGAAAAATTTTAAATGCATATTACTAAGTGAAAGAAACCAATTCAAAAAGGCTACATACTATATGATTCCCACTATGTGACATTCTGGATAAGTCAAAAATATGATGACAGTAAAAAGATTAGTGGTTGCTAAGGGTTAGGGGTGGAGGGGAAGGATGAATAGGCAGAGCACAGATTATTTTTAAGATACTGAAAATACTATCTGATACCATAATGATGGATACATGTCATATATCATATATGTGAGGTTTTTTGCTAATGATATGACCCAAAACTTGAGTCCTGAAGGGTCAGTGTTCTTCATGGTCCTGCCTTTATTGGGTTGCTCTAGTTTTCTACTACATTTACTGTTTGACGCAGAAGTACTAAAAGTCTCCATGGAGAATCCTTTAGGCTCCAAATACAAACTTGCCGCTACTTTGTAGCAGAAATCTTATTTCAACTTAATAAATTGGGATCAATCAGTTCCTCTCCTGTTGACTCAGTGAGAGAACAAAATGGCCATGTGGTAGCATCAATTCCAGGTAATGGAAATATCATGTCCTCTGGTCAGAGTATCCCTCATTTGGAAACTACTTCCTCTCAACAAGCAAAACCAAAATTTTAAGACATGGGGAGAAAAATAAGTTGGTTATTGGGTATAATAAGGAGGTAATTCCTGCTTCCACCTTTTAATTCAAATACCTATGTATTCTGGCTATAGGATAAACAGCAGCATATACTGTTAGATGGTCAAGAGCATATACTGCATTATATCATACCACATCCCAACAGCTTATTTTCTTTCTTTTTTAAAATTTATTTTCTTGAAGTATAATTGATTGACAATGTTGTGTTAATTTCTGCTGTACAGCAAAATGATTCAGTTATACATATATGTATACGTTCTTTTTCACATTCTTTTCCATTATGGTTTATCATAGGATATTGAATATAGTTCCCTGTGCTATATAGTAGGACCTTGTTGTTTATCAGTTCTGTATATAATAGTTTGCATCTGCTAATCCCAAACTCCCAATCCATCCCTCCACCTATGCCCACCCCCTTGGCAATGACAAGTGTCTTCTTTATGTCTGTGAGTCTGTTTCTGTTTCATAGATCACTTTATATGTATCGTATTTTAGATTCCACATATAAGTGATATCATATGGTATTTGCCTTTTTCTTTCTGACTTACTTCACTAGGTATGATAATCTCTAGGTCCAACCATGTTGCTGGAAATGGCATTATTTCATTATTTTTTATGGCTGAGAAATATTCCATTGTATATACGTACCACACCTTCTTTATCCATTCCTCTGTCGATGGGCATTTAGGTTGTTTCCATGTCTTGGCTACTGTGAATAGTGCTGCTGTGAACATAGGGGTGCATGTTTATTTTAAAATTATAGCTTTGTCTGGATATATGCTCAGGAGTGGGATTGCCAGATCATAGGCAACTCTGTTTTTAGTTTTTGAAGGAACCTCCATATTGTTCCATAGTGGAGGCACCAATTTACATTCCCACCAACAGTGTAGGAGGCTTCCTGTTTCTCCACACCCTCTCCAGCATTTGTTATTTGTGGACTTTTTAATGATGGCAATTTGGACCCCTGTGAGGTGGTACCTCATTGTAGTTTTGATTTGCATTTCTCTAATAATCAGTGATGTTGAGCATCTTTTCATGTGCTTACTGGCCATCTGTATGTCTTCTTTGGAGAAATGTCTATTAAGTTCTTCTGACTATTTTTCGATTGGGTTGTTTGTTTTATTGTTCTTGAGTTGTATGTGCTGTTTGTATTTTGGAGATTCAGCCCTTGTCGGTCACATCATTTGCAAATATTTTCTCCCATTCTGGTTGTCTTTTCATTTTGCTTATGGTCTCCTTTGCTGTGCAAAACTTTTGAGTTTAATTTGGTCCCATTTGTTTATTTTTGTTTTTGTTTCTCTTGCCTTGGGAGACTGACCTAAGAAAACATTGGTATGGTTTATGTCAGAGAATGTTTTGCCTATGTTCTTCTCTTCTAGGAGTTTTATGGTGTCATGCCTTATTATTTAAGTCTTTAAGCCATTTTGAGTTTATTTTTGTGTATGGTGTGAGGGTGTGTTCTAACTTTATTGATTTACATGAAGCTGTCCAACTTTCCCAGCACCGCTTGCTGAAGAGACTGTCATTTCTCCATTGTATGTTCTTGCCTGCTTTGTTGAAGATTAATTGACTGTAGGTGTGTGGGTTTATTTCTGGAGTCTCTTTTCTGTTCCGTTGATCTGTATGCCTGTTTTTGTGCCAATACCACACTGTTTTGATTACTTTAGCTTTGTAGTTCTGTCTAAAGTTTGGGAGGGTTATGCCTCTTGCCTTGTTCTTTTTCCTTAGGATTGCTTTGGCAATTCTGGATCTTTTATGGTTCCATGTAAATTTTTGGATTATTTGTTCTAGTGCTGTGAAAAATTTGATAGGGATCACATTAAATCTGTACATTGCTTTGGGTAGAATGGCCATTTTAACAATATTAATTCTTCCAGTCCAAGAGCATGGGATATCTTTCCATTTCTTTGAATTAACATCAATTTCCTTTATTAATGTTTTATAGTTCTCAGCATATAAGTCTTACATCTCCTTGGTCAAGTGTATTCCTAAGTATTTTATTGATTTTGATGTGATCTTAAAAGGAATATTTTTATACTCCCTTTCTGATATTTCATTGTTAGTATAAAGAAATGCAAGCTATTTCTGTATGTTAATCTTGTATCCTGCTACCTTGCTGAATTCGTTTATCAGTTCTAGCAATATTTGTGTGGAGTCTTTAGGGTTTTCTATATATAGTATCGTGTCATCGTCATATAATGACAATTTTACCTTTTCTCTTCCAATTTGGATAATTTTTATTTTTTCTAGTCTGATTGCTCTGGCTAGGACTGTCAATTCTATGTTGAATATAAGTGGTGAGAGTGGGCATCATTGCCTTGTTCCTGATTTTAGTAAGAAGGCTTTCAGCCTTTCACTGTTGAGTACTACATTGGCTGTGGGTTTGTCATAAATAGCTTTTATTATATTGAGATATGTTCCCTCAATACCCACTTTGGGAAGAGTTTTTATCATGAAGGGAGGTTGAATTTTATCAAATCCTTTTTCTGAATCTATTGAGACAATCATGTGGTTTTTTCTTTTGTTGTTTTGGTGTATGACATTGATTGATTTGTGTATGTTGAACCATCTTTCTGACCCTGGGGTGAATCCAACTTGGTCATCGTGTATGATCTTTTTCATGTGTTGTTGGATTTGGTTTGCTCATATTTTGTTGAGAATATTTGCATCTATATTCATCAAACATATTGGCCTGTAATTTTCTCTTTTTTTGTGGTATCTTTGTCTGGTTATGGTATCAGGGTGATGGTGGCTTCATAGAATGTCTTTTGGAGTGCTCCCTCTGCTTCAGTCTTTTGGAAGAGTTTGAGAAGAATTGGTATAAGTTCTTTGTATGGTTTGTAGAATTCACCTGTGAAGCCAAAAGTCCTGGACTTTTTTTTAGGGAGTGTTTTTATTCCAGATTCTATTTCATTTCTGGTGATTGGTCTGTTCAAGTTATCTGTTTCTTCTTGATTCAGTTTTGGTGGACTGTATGTTTCTAGAAACTTGTCCATTTCTTCTAAGTTGTTGAATTTGTTGGCATATAATTGTTCATAGAATTCTCTTAAGGTGTTTTGTATTTCCACACTATTATTTCTCCTTTTTCATTTCTTATTTTGTTTATTTGGGTCCTCTCTCTTTTCTTCTGGGTGAGCCTGGCTAGAGGTTTTTCAGTTTTGTTTACACTTTCAAAGAACTAGTTCTTGGTTTTATTGATTTTTTCTATTGTTTATCTCTATACTATTTATTTCCTCTCTGATATTTATTATTTCCTTCCTTCTGCTGACTTTAGGTTTTGTTCTTCTTTTTCTAATTCTTTTAGGTAGTAGATTAGGTTGTTTATTTGAGGTTTTTCTTTCTGTTTTTTCTTTTTTTTTGAGGAAGGCCTGTATTGTTATGAACTTCCCTCTAAGAACTGCTTTTGATGCATCCCATAGATTTTGTATTCTCATTTCATTTGTCTCAAGGTATGTTTTAATTTCCTCTTTGATTTCATCATTGACCCATTGTTTTTTTTAGTAGCATATTGTTTACTCTCCATGTATTCATGTTTTTCTCATTTCTTTTTCTGTGGCTGCCTGCTAGTTTCATGCCACTGTGGTCAGAAAAGATGCTTGAAATAATTTCTATACTCTTAAATTTGTTAAGGCTTATTTTGTGCCCCAGTGTATGGTCAGTCCTGGAGAGTGTTCCATGTGCACTTGAAAAGAATGTTTATTCTGGTTTTTTTGGATGTAGTGTCTTGAAAATGTCAGTTAAGTCTAACTGTCCTATTGTATCATTTAGGATCTCTGTTGCCTTACTGATATTCTGTCTAGGAGATCTGTCCATTAGTGTGAGTATCTCCCATTCTGAGGGTTGTCTTTTTGTCTTGTTTATGGTTTCCTTTGCTGTGAATAAGCTTAGAAGTTTCAATAGGTCACTTTTGTTTATTTTTGTTTTTATTTCCATTACTCTAGGAGGTGGATCAAAAAAGATCTTGCTGTGATTTATGTCACAGAGTGTTCTTCCTATGCTTTCTTCTAAGACTTTTATAGTGTCCGGTCTTACATTTAGGTCTCTAATCCATTCTGAGTTTATTTTTGTGTATTTATGGTCAGTCCTGGAGAGTGTTCCATGTGCACTTGAAAAGAATGTTTATTCTGGTTTTTTTGGATGTAGTGTCTTGAAAATGTCAGTTAAGTCTAACTGTCCTATTGTATCATTTAGGATCTCTGTTGCCTTACTGATATTCTGTCTAGGAGATCTGTCCATTAGTGTGAGTAGGGTGTTAAAGTCTCCTACTATTATTGTATTCCCTTCAATTTCTCCCTTTATATCTGTTGTTTTATGTATTTGAGTGCTCCTATATTGGGTGTAATATCCTCTTCTTGTATTGATCCTTTTATCATTATATAGTGTCCTTTATCTTTCTTTATGGCCTTTGTTTTAAAGTATACTTTGATATGAGTACTGCGAGCTGCTTTCCTTTCATTTCCATTTGCATGAAATATCATTTTTCATACCATCACTTTCAAGCTCTATGTGTCCTTTGCCCTAAAGTGGGTCTCTTGTAGGCAGCATATTGTAGGTGCTTGTTTTTATATCAAATCTGGCACTCTTTTTTTTATATATATACAGCAGGTTCTTATTAGTTATCTATTTTAAACATATTAGTGTATATATGTCAATCCCAGTCTCCCAATTCATCCCCCCACCCCCTGCTGCTTTCCCGCCGTGGTGTCCATTCATTTGTTCTCTACACCTGTGTCTCTATTTTTGCCCTGAAAACCAGTTCATCTGTACCATTTTTCTAGATTCCACGTATATGCGTTAATATACAATATTTGTTTTTCTTTTTCTGACTTACTTCACTCTGTATGACAGTCTCTATGTCCATCCACGTCTCTACAAATATTCCAATTTCGTTCCTTTTTATGGCTGAGTAATATTCCATTGTATATATGTACCACATCTTCTCTATTCGTCTGTCAATGGGCATTTAGGTTGCTTCCATGACCTGGCTATTGTAAATAGTGCTGCAATGAACATTGGGGTGCATGTGTCTTTTTGAATTATGGTTTTCTCTGGGTATATGCCCAGTAGTGGGATTGCTGGGTCATATGGTAATTGTATTTGAGGTTTTTAAGGAACCTCCATACTGTTCTCCATAGTGGCTGTATCAATTTACATTCCCACCAACAGTGCAAGAGGGTTCCCTTTTCTCCACACCCTCTCCAGCATTTGTTTTATGTTTCTAGAAACTTGTCCATTTCTTCTAAGTTGTTGAATTTGTTGGCATATAATTGTTCATAGAATTCTCTTAAGGTGTTTTGTATTTCCACACTATTATTTCTCCTTTTTCATTTCTTATTTTGTTTATTTGGGTCCTCTCTCTTTTCTTCTGGGTGAGCCTGGCTAGAGGTTTTTCAGTTTTGTTTACACTTTCAAAGAACTAGTTCTTGGTTTTATTGATTTTTTCTATTGTTTATCTCTATACTATTTATTTCCTCTCTGATATTTATTATTTCCTTCCTTCTGCTGACTTTAGGTTTTGTTCTTCTTTTTCTAATTCTTTTAGGTAGTAGATTAGGTTGTTTATTTGAGGTTTTTCTTTCTGTTTTTTCTTTTTTTTTGAGGAAGGCCTGTATTGTTATGAACTTCCCTCTAAGAACTGCTTTTGATGCATCCCATAGATTTTGTATTCTCATTTCATTTGTCTCAAGGTATGTTTTAATTTCCTCTTTGATTTCATCATTGACCCATTGTTTTTTTTAGTAGCATATTGTTTACTCTCCATGTATTCAT
Organism: Neophocaena asiaeorientalis asiaeorientalis; assembly: GCF_003031525.2. Taxonomy (NCBI): domain Eukaryota; kingdom Metazoa; phylum Chordata; class Mammalia; order Artiodactyla; family Phocoenidae; genus Neophocaena; species Neophocaena asiaeorientalis. The sequence goes on along the minus strand of NW_020176571.1, from coordinate 15,941,777 downwards.
GTTTTTCTCATTTCTTTTTCTGTGGCTGCCTGCTAGTTTCATGCCACTGTGGTCAGAAAAGATGCTTGAAATAATTTCTATACTCTTAAATTTGTTAAGGCTTATTTTGTGCCCCAGTGTATGGTCAGTCCTGGAGAGTGTTCCATGTGCACTTGAAAAGAATGTTTATTCTGGTTTTTTTGGATGTAGTGTCTTGAAAATGTCAGTTAAGTCTAACTGTCCTATTGTATCATTTAGGATCTCTGTTGCCTTACTGATATTCTGTCTAGGAGATCTGTCCATTAGTGTGAGTAGGGTGTTAAAGTCTCCTACTATTATTGTATTCCCTTCAATTTCTCCCTTTATATCTGTTGTTTTATGTATTTGAGTGCTCCTATATTGGGTGTAATATCCTCTTCTTGTATTGATCCTTTTATCATTATATAGTGTCCTTTATCTTTCTTTATGGCCTTTGTTTTAAAGTATACTTTGATATGAGTACTGCGAGCTGCTTTCCTTTCATTTCCATTTGCATGAAATATCATTTTTCATACCATCACTTTCAAGCTCTATGTGTCCTTTGCCCTAAAGTGGGTCTCTTGTAGGCAGCATATTGTAGGTGCTTGTTTTTATATCAAATCTGGCACTCTTTTTTTTATATATATACAGCAGGTTCTTATTAGTTATCTATTTTAAACATATTAGTGTATATATGTCAATCCCAGTCTCCCAATTCATCCCACCACCCCCTGCTGCTTTCCCGCCGTGGTGTCCATTCATTTGTTCTCTACACCTGTGTCTCTATTTTTTATTTCTAATCTCATAGCGTTTTGGTCAGAAAAGATGCTTGATTTGATTTCAATTTTCTTAAATTTACTGAGGCTCGATTTGTGACCCAAGGTGTGATCTATATCCTAGAGAATGTTCCGTGCACACTTGAGAAGTGTAATCTGCCCTTTTTGGATGGAATGTCCTATAAATATCAGTTAAATCTGTCTGGTCTATTGTGTCATTTAAAGCTTGTTTCCTTATTTATTTTCTTTCTGGACTTGGGTGGCTATTTCCTTTCCCATGTTAGGGAAGTTTTCTACTATAATGTCTTCAGATGTTTTCTCGGGTCCTTTCTCTCTCTCTTCTCCTTCTGGGACCCCTATAATGCGAATGTTGTTGCCTTTAATGTTGTCCCAGAGGTCTCTTGGCTGTCTTCATTTCTTTTCATTCTTTTTTCTTTATTCTGTTCTGCAGCAGTGAATTCCACCATTCTGTCTTGCAGGTCACTTATCCATTCTTCTGCCTCAGTTATTCTGCTGTTGATTCCTCCTAGTGTAGTTTTCATTTCAGTTATTGTATTGTTTATCTCTGTTTGCTTGTTCTTTAATTCTTCTAGGTCTTTGTTAAACATTTCTTGCATCTTCTCCATCTTTGCCTCCATTCTTTTTCCGAGGTCCTGGATCATCTTCACTATCATTATTCTGAATTCTTTTTCTGGAAGGTTGCCTATCTCCACTTCATTTAGTTGTTTTTATGCAGTTTTATCTTGTTCCTTCATCTGGTACATAGCCCTCTGCCTTTTCATCTTGTCTGTATTTCTGTGAATGTGGCTTTTGTTCCACAGGCTTCAGGACTGTAGTTCTTCTTGCTTCTGCTGTCTGCCCTCTGGTGGATGAGGCTAGCTAAGGGCTTGTGCAAGTTTCCTGATGGGGCAGACTGGTGGTAGGTAGAGCTGACTGTTGCTCTGGTGGGCAGAGCTCAGTAAAACTTTATTCCGCTTGCCTGCTGATGGGTGGGGCTGGGTTCCCTCCCTGTTGGTTGTTTGACCTGAGGCAACCCAACACTGGAGCCTACCTAGGCTCCTTGGTGGTGCTAATTGCAGACTCTGGGAGGGCTCATGCCAAGGAGCACTTCCCAGAACCTCTGCTGCCAGCATCCTTGTCCCCATGGTGAGCCACAACCCCCCCCACCTCTGCAGTAGACCCTCCAACACTAGCAGGTAGGTCTGGTTCAGTCTCCCCTAGGGTCACTGCTCCTTCCCCTGGGTCCCGATGCGCACACTACATTGTGTGTGCCCTCCAAGAGTGGAGTCTCTGTTTCCCCCAGTCCTGTCCAAGTCCTGCAATCAAATCCCACTAGCCTTCAAATTCTGATTCTCTAGGAATTGCTCCTCCCGTTGCCAGACCCCCAGGTTGGGAAGCCTGACATGGGGCTCAGAACCTTCACTCCAGTGAGTGGACTTCTGTGATATAGGTGTTCTCCAGTGTGTGAGTCACCCACCCAGCAGTTACGGGATTTGATTTTACTGTGATTGCACCTGTCTTACCGTCTCATTGTGGCTTCTCCTTTGTCTTTGGATGTGGGGTATCTTTTTTGGTGAGTTCCAGTGTCTTCCTGTCAATGAATGTCCAGCAGCTAGTTGTGATTCTGGTGTTCTCACAAGAGGGAGTGAGAGCACGTCCTTCTACTCTGCCATCTTGGTTCAGGGCCCTGTATACTTGCTTATTTAGATGATTTACTTCCCAATTGTCATTACTTATTCCTATAGATTTTTGCTTCTTTTCTGTTTAGAAAAAGTCCTTTCAGTATTTCTTTTAGGATAAGTTTAGTATTGCTGTGTTCTTTTAGTTTTTGCTTGTCTGGGAAACTCTTTATCTCTCTTTCTATTCTAAGTGACAATCTTGTTGGGTAGAATATCCTGGGTTGCAAATTTTTCCCTTTCAGAACTTTGAATATATCTTGCTACTCCCTTCCAGCCTGCAATGTTTCTGTAGAGGAATCAGCTGATACCCTTATAGTGGTTCACTCATAGTTAACTCTTTGTTTTTCTCTTGCTGCCTTTGAATCCTCACTTTGTCTTTAACTTTTGCCATTTTAATTATAATATGTCTTGGTGTAGGTCTGTTTGGGTTCATCTTGTTTGGGACCTTCTGTGCTTCCTGTACCTGGATAGCTCTTTCCTTCTTTAGATTTGGTTTCAGCAATAATTTCTTCAAATGCATTTTTGATCCCCTTTTCTCTTTCTTGTCCTTTGGGAACCCCTATGATGCTCAGATCGGCATGCTTTATATTATCCCATAGGTCTCTTATATTGCTTTCATTTTTTTCATTTGGCTTTCTGTCTGCTCTTCTGCTTGGGTGATTTCCATTATCCTGTCTTCCAGACCACTTATTCATTTTTCTGCCTTATTCAGTCTGCTTTTTATTACCTTTAGCTCAGCTTTCATCTCAGTAAATGAATTTTCTAATTTTTCTTGGCCTCTCTTTATAGTTTCTTGTTCCTATTTACAGTAATCTGCATTTTAATCGATATCCTTTCTTAATTCCTTCAGTATTTTCATTATCTCCTTTTTGAACCTGGTATCTATTAGACTGAAGTGTTCTGTTTTATTGTTTGCTTTTTCAGGGGAATTCACTTAATCTTTAAATTTGGAGTGGTTTCTCTGCTTCTTCATTTTACTTATATTTCTCTTGCTCTATATATTTAGGAGAAAAAAATTATCTACTGTGTTCTTGGAGGGCTATTTTTATGTGGAAGCATCCCTGCGTAGACTGTGTGGGTTTAATATCTTTGGTGCAAGGGCTGTTTTTAGTGTGGATGCCTTCCACCTCTTTTCTCCATGTGTGCTGGCCATTATCCCCTTGATAGGGGGTGTGACTTGTGTTGTGGTGATCAGAGCCTGCACTGGCTGTTGTGCAAGAACTCCTCTTTGCTCTGTGATTGTCACAGCCCTTTTGAGGGCAGATCTCCTCCTTTGTTGCTGGAGTAGAAGTCTCCGGATCCATTTCTGAACTGCGGTGTGAGGTAGGCGAGATATTGGAGCACTCCCACTGGGAGAGGAGCCACTGAGTATTCCTCCACCAGAGCTGTCCAGCAGGATATGAGCTCTGTGGTGTCTCTCTCTCACTCATTGTGTGGGCTCACAGAGTTTACTGTTTTGGACACCACCTTCAGCCCCGCCTCAACCATGGGAAGGCTGGCAATCGGCCCTAATATGCCTGAGGCACTTTTTTCACAAAGCCACCAGCATACATCCATAGGCTCAGATCCGCTGAAGTCAGCTACCAGGAGCACAGATGTCATACACCTGGACCTGCTGTGGGAGCAACGGAGGCAGCCTAGATCCTGGCCCAGCCCAGCCTCCACCCTGGCCCAGCCCAGCCTCCATGTGCACATACCCATAGAGCCCATCCCAGCCAGGGAACACCCGTTGTTCACTCGGGTGTCCTGCAGGTGCTGAGTTTACAAAGCCATCTGGTGGTGGCACAAATCCACATATCTCACAGCCACAGGGAGAGGGCTCATATTTCAGCCCTGCTTCCTGAGTTGCTTGGCTCCTGGTGATCAGCTCTGATTTTAGCCCTGCCTCTGCATGTGGTCAACCCATTGGCGCCTTTGCACTCTCAGAACTCGTAGAAGTGGTGCTGAGCCAGATGAAAGTGCTTGGCAAAAGGGGCTGCTGTGGCGGGCCCTGCCCTCCCTTTTGCTTGCATGTGCATTAAGAATGGGGTTTCAGTGGTGGCACCGTGCCCACTATGAGGATGCAAAGAGTTAGACTGCAATACTGGGCCCTACCCCTCCCTTTGCACACTCCTTAACCATGGCGCTTAGCTTCTATGGCAGGCTCAGGCTTCTTCTGTGTACCCCCCCGGTTGCGGTGGTACTACACTCTAGCCCCTTCAGGCTGTCTCTGCACAGCCAACCCCAGTCCTGTCCCTGGGTCTTTCCTCTAAGGCCTGAATTTCAGCATCCAGCCCCTGCCCATACCAGTGGATGCACTGGCTTGGGAGTGCAGGGTGGTGACACGGACTGTCTGTGCAGGTCTCTCTCTCTGTTCTGCCTGCCACAAACCAGTTGATGTGCTCTCCTCTGAGCCTGTGAGGCTCCCTTTCTTTCCCAGCTGATCTCCACACCTGTGAGGGGGCTTCTAAGAGTGCAGGAACCTTTCCTCTTTCACGGCTCCCTCCCAGGGGTGCAGGTCCTGCTTCCTTTTTTTTCCCCTTTCGTCCTACCCAGTTACGTGGAGATCTTTCTTGCACTTTTAGGCGTCTGAGATCTTCTGCCAGCCTTCAGTAGGTATTCTGTGAGAATTGTCCCACATGTAGATGTATTGTTGATGTATTTGTGGGAGGAGGTCAGCTCCAGGTCCTTCTATCCCACCATCTTGATTGGAACACCCAACAGCTTATTTTCAATAGGCTGTTGCAACATTCTCAAGACTGCGCCTTTCCTGCTTTCCCCATTGCCACTGCTGACTTTTTAAAACTGACCTGCCTGTTTCATTGTGGACATGAGTTTTCTTGATGTGGAACAGCTGTGTAGTCCATATTGCCTTCATTATCTTTACTGTGTTCCTCATTCTTTTCATGATTTGTGGAAGGTTAAATTATAGCCACCAAAGTTGTCTACCCCCTAATCCCCAAGAAACCGTAAATATGTTAAATTACATGGCAAAAGAGACTTTTCAGATGTAGTTCATGTTAAAGACCTTAATACAGGGAGAGAATCTTGGATCATTTGGGTCCAGTATAATCACATGAGTCCTTAAAAGCAGAGAACTTTCCAAAGCTAGAGACAGAGAGGATGCAGCGGCAGCTGAAGTTAGAAAGTCTCAGGGTGTAAGAATGAATCACATGCCATCGCTGGTTTGAAGGTGGGGTGGGGGCTGGGTGAGAGGAGAAATGCCTGGAGGAGTGAGGTGACCTTAAGAAGCATTCAGCCAGCAAAGGAATGGGACGTTAGCTCTGTCATTGGAAGGAACTGGATTCTGCCAACAAGCTGAATGATTCTAGAGACTTCAGAAAAGAGGTCAGGCTGGCAAACACTTGATTTCAGTCTTGTGAGAGACCCAAAGCAGAGAGTCCAGCCAAGCCCATCTGGACTTCTGACTGACAGAGTTGTGAGCTAATAAATTTGCCTTATTTTAAGTTACCAAGGTTGTGGTAACTTATTCTGGCAGAAATAGAAAACTAATACATAATCTTTATCTGCCTTGAAGTCCCTGAAGACCAGAGCCCAAGCCTTCAATGAATTCGCCTTTGGCATCTGGTGGGGAAGAGCCAGTCAGTTTGACAATGGAGGAAGGAGCAACCCCATTTCCTGAGTATAACTACAAAGTATGAAGCAATACGCCCCTCCCCCATCCAGTTCTGTCTGGTCCCAGTAGCCCAGAGGATCCCAGACAGCACAGGCCACTCAACAACTCTTCACATCTGTCAGATTTCAGCAGAAGTGGACCCGGGTTTCCTCTCTTAAGCCAGCAATGATGTAAGAAAGAATGATCTGGACATGGAGTGGTTCCAGGACTAAAAGAAGCAAGACTGTTGCTTAAAACTATCCTGACAGGCAGAAAGTGCTCTAATCATTTAAGAACTGATTACATTTTTCTTTTTCATTGGTCAGGGTGTGGTACCCATTTCCTAAGCTCCACCTCATGTGGTTCATTGGGCGTAGGGGTGATCTGTAGGGTTGGACCAAGTATGGATTAGTGTGACCAAGGACACGCTAATCTGATCTCTGAGGCTATTTCAGACAATGGCCTTGGCCATCCCTTTCCTCTGGCCTGGATCTCAGGCTCCATTAGAGCTTACCAATCATCACCTCTTACCCCATCATGTAAATTAACTTTTCCTTACCTAAGGCCAGTTTGACAGTACCTAAACACAGGAAGGAGATGAAAGTTCAGACTGGACCTAGTTATGGTCTCCCTTCCACTGAGGACCAGAGCATCACCATAAGAGGAAAGCCCTGGGAGAGGGATAGAATCCAGAACTCAAAAAGACGTAGTCAATCTTGCTCTGTTGTGCTGCGTGTAGTTGGAAGAATTTGTGTATGCACAAAGGGAGAAAGAAAATGTATTTATAGAGTGTGAAAATCCCCTACTAATTTGATTTGCCTAAGATATAGAAATATAAATGATTAATGGCTGGTTCCTTTGATGGGGACATGGTTTGAGGCCTGAGTGAAGGGAACTTTGAATAGAACAGGCTTAGACATTAGAATTTTGTTTCATAGGTAATCGGGAAATCAATGTGTGTAGACTGAAGAATTGACTCCTTGGGAACTTTGGGTAGAAATTGCATTTTGCTTTTGTTTGCTTCAGAGAACTATATTTGAGTGTTTTCAAACCATTCAACATTTTGTAAAGCTTTTTATATACGTAGACCAAAAACAATTCTGAGTCTGTACAATCAAATATCCTGTATATTGGGCATTCATAGACAAACTTGATAGGATAAATTGTAGCATTCATAGTATAAATGGCAGCACTGTGTATTTCACAGGCCCCTGAAGCTGACTATTAGAAATCTGGTTATCTTGGTTTTGGTGCTAACTATTCTATTAGAGAAAGGGCACAGCTTAGCTGCAGAAAGTTAGATGAAGATTAATGCAGCTAAGAATTCATCAGAGACAGGGAGAGGGATGTGACCATGGGAATAGAAGTCTCCAGGAGTTCTTGGAAATTGTAGGAGGGTCAATGGATGTGTCATTATGGAGGACTTGGGTTGTACAAATGACTACATCAAACATGATACCACAGAATTATATTTATGTTATACATTGTCTTCACATTGTAACATCCACATTGATCATATGTGACACAATTCTACTAACTTTGAGTATATATTTACTATAACATAT